>NC_133621.1:192314922-192614922 GCF_048593235.1 Sminthopsis crassicaudata
TGATTTGACTTTACCCAAGTTATTCAAACTTACCCAGGTTTCAGTTTACTAGTAATTGAAATGAAAAGATTAGATCACGTGACCTTTAGAGTCCAGGTCTAAATTTATACTTCTATAAAAATAATTCAGTTCTATATGAGCATACACACATAAAAACACATACACATTCCAATAAATAGATATAACTCAGGTCCTACTCTCAATCAACTCAAAACCCTACTGAGGGTGGTGATGGAAAGGAGTGGATCCCCTTTTCCCCCTTTTTTGATAGAAATACTGCAATTTTAGAATAAGTTTCCATTTTAGTGTAACAATCTAATGGAAAGTAATATCTAACCCTTATATTTTACTTTCCGTTATCCCAAATTTTGGGCAAGGACAGCCAAAAGGCAAGATTTTTTCCTGTCTTAAACCTCTGATGCCGGTGATGGAGTAGTATCAGGAAGTCTGTTTCTCCCCATCCCCAGAACATAAGAAACTGCTCCCTAGGATAATGATCAACCATTGCTGTGATTCCAGCATGCCTAACTATGATCTTATGAGCCTATGGCATTTCTGTATACTAGAAATAGTTATAAAAAATGACATATTGCAGAGGATCTCTTTTTTAAGAACCAATTGCTGTTGTTCCCTATCTTAGCTTATAAATAATAACAACAACATTAATTAATATATTATTAAGTTTTCAAATATCTTTAAATATGTTTATTTATTTATTTATTATAATTTATTAAATACCTTGTTATCTGATCATCACAGCTTTAGGGAAATGCTATTATTAACCCCATTTTATGGATGAGGAAACTGAGTCTGAGAGGTTGAGAGACTTGCCTAAGTTAATACAGTGAATGAGGCAGAATTTGAATTCAGATCTTTTTGACTCCAAATTTCATGTTTTATCCACTGTGGATCCGCTTAAGTGAAAAAATAAAACTTTTTTACTGCCTTGTAAATGTTTTCATTCTTATATCAGAGAATAAACTGAACTTTTCATTCTCTCATAAGTTGAAGGGCAAATGCATAAATAGCTGTTATAAAGGGGAAAATGAGATGAATCCAAAGAAAAGGAATGGGGAAAGTGTTATGAGTAATTTGAGGTGGGAAAGCTCACATTCACCAGGGGAAAAGAATGAAGGAAAGTTCGTCATAGAAATACTAGTTTGAATAAGGTCTGGAAAAAATGTCAAGGGAAACTATATTTAAGGCATGGAGAAATGCCTTGAATGGAACTGGAAATGGAAGCAAGCAGAAATACAAACATAGGGTTATAAATATCAATCCAGTTTGCCTGAAAAGTAAAATGCGTAAAGATAAGTTTTGAGACTGGGAAAAAAATTACATCCAAGGCTTCTGACAAAAGCATCATTTCTAAAATATATAGAAAATTGACACAAATTTATAAGAATACAAGCCATTCTCCAATTGATAAATGGTTAAAGGATATGAGCAATTTTCAGACAAATTAAAACCATTTTTAGTCAGATGAAAAAATACTCTAAATCACTATTGATTAGAGAAATAAAAATTAAGATAATTCTGAGGTAATACTTACATACCTTTCAAATTGGCTAAGATGACAGGAAAAGATAATGACAAATGTTGGAGGGGATGTGGGAAAACTGGGACACTGATGCATTGTTGGTGGAGTTGTGAACTGATTCTGGAAAGAAATTTGCAACTATGCCCAAAGGATTATCATTCCGTACATACCTTTGATCCAGTAGTGTCTCTACTGGGCCTGTTATTCCAAAGAGATCACAAAAAAGGGAAAAGAACCCACATGTACAAAAATGTTTGTGGCAGCTTTTTTGTAGTGGCCAGAAATTGGAAATTAAATGGATGCCCATCAATTGGAGAATGGCTGAATAAATTGTGGTATATGAAGGTTATGGAATATTATCGTTCTGTAAGAAATGACCAACAGGATGATTTCAGAGAGGTCTGGAGAGACTTATATGAACTGATGCTGAGTGAAATGAGCAGGACCAAGAGATCACTGTACACAGAAACAAGAAGATTACATGATAATCAACTGTGATAGATATGGCTCTTTTCAACAGTGAGGTGATTCAGACCAGTTCCAATAGTCTTGTAATGGAGAGAGCCCTCTGCATCCAGAGAGAGACTGTGGAGACTGAGTATAAATCACAATCTAGTATTTTCACACTTTTTGGTGTTGTTAGCTTGCATTTTTTTCTTTACCATTTTTCCCCTCTTTGGATTTTTCTTCTGCAACATGATAATTGTGGAATTGTGGGATGGTGGAAATAAGTATGAAAGAATCGCACATGTTTAATACATATTGGATTGCTTGCTGTCTGTGGAGAAGATAGGTGTAAGGGAAGGAGAAAAAAATTGAAACATAACATGAATGTTGAAAACTATTTTTGTATATTTTGAGAATAAAAAGTTATTATTTTTAAAAAAAGATAAGTTTTGAGAGATTGGAACCTAGTTGTGAAAGATCTGGCCTGTGAGGATCAGGAGTTTATATTTCTTTGGCAGTGACTTAAAGTTTTCTGAGAAAAGAAGGCTCATAGGAGCCTAATGTTCCATTAAGAAGATTAATTGTCAAGTACGAGGTGCGGTGGATAGAGCACTGGGCCTAGAGTCAGGAAGATCTGAGTTCAAATTCAGCTTCAGACATTTAGTAACTATGACCCTGGGCAAATCAATTCAACCTGTTTGCTTCATCTGCAAAATGAGCTGGAGAATAAAATGTCAAACCACTGCAGGTATCTTTGCCAAGAAAACCTCAAACAGAGCCACAAAGTATTGGATGACTGAAATGACTGAACAACAAGAAGACTGATATGACAAAGTTTAACCATAAAAGTAGGTTGAAATTAGTCTTGTCTATCAATACTTTCATTATCAATAATCCCTATTGAATTCAACAGTACAGTAAAATTCATTTTCAACATTCTCCATGAGGTAGAAGAATCATTATATGGTCTTGCTAAATCAAGCTTGGGAGTTCATTAGATTTTGTACATTTAAACATGGCTTTTTCCTCCTGTTCCATATAAACTGCTCTTTCCTTCCCTTACACAAAGTTGTCTCATTGTTTTGGATTTTAGCTTTAATGTTTCTACTTGAAAGGAACCAAAGAAATGAAGTTTGTCTTTATTTGCTTTTGTCAGCAATTGCTTTTGAAGTGAAGATATTTTCTTCTCTGAATGATTTGTGATACAAATGAAAGATGGGGCTCACCCGTGATCGACGGTGTCATTTCAACTTTGGTAAATATTTACAATGTAAAGGAATGATTCTGGCTTGTTTAAAATGTGGATGGCATGTCGGTGAGTTGAAGATAGAGAGATGACACGGTCGGAACTGATTGTAAGGAAAACCCTTTACCAGCTGAGTAGAAAGCACAGAAGCCAATGAAAAGCTGTTACAATAATTGAGGTGAGAGATGATTAGTGTCTGTAGTAGAGTGTAATCGTGTGAATGGAGAGAAGGATACAAGAAGCATTGTGAAGTAGAATTGGCCAGATTTGATAGTAAGTTGGATGCATAGTGTGACTGACAGTGAGGAGTCAAGGATAGCTTCTGATTTGTTAACCAGGATGCTTGAAAGTATGATAATATCCTGGATAGTAATGAGGAAATCCAGAAGAAAAGTTGATTTGGGGAGGGGGGGATGAGGAGGAAAGGGAGAGGAGATAATGATACCTGGGCATGTTGAGTTTGAGGTTGCCTATATCAAATTTGAGATGTCTAATAGATAATTTACTGACATGGGACTGGAGCTCATGAGAGCAATCAGATCTATTATAGATATGAGAATCATTTGCATTGAGATTCTAGGAAAATAGAGAACGATAGTTTCCAAGGAAGCTGACGAGTTTGCCAAATAAGATAATATAAAGAAAAAAAGAAGAGGACTCAGACAGGGCCTGAACAAGGATATTCAAGTGGAGAAATGGGGTTGTATATAGAGGGGTTATAAAGGGGGCATATTCAAGAGATATTGTAAAGGTAGAAGTGACAATATTTGGTATATTTGAATATGTTGGGAGGAGGACAAGTATGATGTATAGGATGACACTGAGGTTATGAGTCTGAGTGCTAATACTATTGTATTGCATTGGACAATAATAGGAAAATTGGGAAGAAGGTAGGGTTTGGGGGAAAATAGAAAGATTTCTTTTGGGGACATGTCATGTTTGAGAGGGTAACTTGGAAACTGAGCTTAGAAGATAGACTGGGAATCATCTGTGTAGATAATTGAATCCCTGAGACCTGATGAAATCACTAAGGGAAACATATAGAGGAAGAAGAAGAAGAGATCCAGAACAGACTTTTAGAACCCACAAATAATGAATTTGGCATATTTGAAAACCAGGAACTTTTTTTCAGCAATGGTTAGACAGGAGGAGAATCAGGAGAGAACAGGAGAGAAACCTAAAGAGAAGGGATAATTTAGGAAAAAAGAGTAATCAACAGTGTTAAATGTTATGTTGTTATTTGTCTTTTGTTCTCAAAAAGCAATCAATTCATTCAGAATGTGACGCTGTAACATGCAAGGGAACTGGGGTATACAATACCACCAGCCTCATTTTCTCCTCTAGGGCCATCTGGGTCCAGTGACTACAGTGACTAGATACAGATCAGAACAACTGGAAATGGTCCTGGATGCCCTGGGAGATCTTCACAGGTCTCAGTGTGACTGAGAAGCAACCATGTGTTTAGTGATGAAGGCTAAGTAAGAAAGAAATGAGTCAAAGAATAGCCTTTATTTCTTAGTCCAAAAAAAAAAAAAAAATCAAAAGGAATCAATGTGGGAGGGTTTCTGGGCAAAACAGAAACAATTTCCTTTTATATTCACTAAAGTCAATCATGGCCAAAACAAAGACCAAGTGGATTTGGCCTGGGACCCTGTGTTGATCAGTTAATGAGAAACAGAGTGATTTGGGTTCAGCACTTATAAGAAAGATCAAATGAAATAATTTATGAAAAGTGCTTAGCAAACCTTAAAGTACAAGACAAATGTCAGCCCCCTTCCCCTTGCCTCAGTGTACACACACACACACACACACACACACACACACACACACACACACACCCTTTAGTTTTATTATTGGAGATCCTTCCTCAAATATTTGTTAAAGATTTTCCCCAAGATTCTAGAATCACAGAATCTCCAACTAGGCCCAAATAATGTTCAACCACTGAAATTCACTCCTGTAATCACACAAAAGTTTTATATCTATCTGCCTTGCCTTTAACATTGAAGTCACAACATTCTGTGTTTGTGGGTAGCCAAATACCATCTAGAACTTAGTCTCAAAACTCTGTAATAACTGAGATAGTCCATTTCTGACCAGTCGAAAATATGGGGTATTGCCCCTTATGAATCAACTAGGTTGGAGGATACTAATTCGTTGTTTCTGGATGAAGTGATCCAACCATTTTGGAGTGCAATCCAGAATTATGCCCAAAGAATTAGGTAAACTAATTTTTGGCCCAGCAATACTTCTACTTGGTTTATTTCCAAAGATAATTAGGGGAAAAATAAAAGAATCTATGTGTTCTAAAGTATTTATAGCAATTCGTTTGGTGGTGGCAAAAAACTGGAAATTGCAGGAATGCCCATCCATTGGGCACTAGCTGAACATGCTGTGGTGTATAATTGTGATGGAATAATGCTGGGTATAAGAAATGATCTCAATGATTTAAAAAAAAAACACAGAAAGACTTGCACAAAAGAATGAAGAATGAAATGAGCAGAAACAAGAGAAAATTGTAATCAGTAACAGCAATATTGTTTTAAGAATGATTTTGAGTGAAAAAGTCATTTTAATTATTATGAATATCCAAATTATAAAGGACATATGAAGAAAGACACTATCCATATCTCAAGGAGTTTCCAACATTCATCAAATGCTATAGAGACTTCAAGAGGAAGTGGATTGAGAAAAGCTCATTAGACTAGATTTGGTAATGATTAATTGAGAGATAGCTGGTAACTTTGAAGAGAGTGGTTTCACCTGAATGATGGGGTCAACAGCCACATTGCAGGGGGTTTACAAGCAAAAGAGAGGAAGGAAGTGGAGGCTCCTAGTGAGGAGAACATTTTCAAATAGTCTACAAAAAGGCCCGCTTGTTTATGGTGTTGGTATAATTAATTAATTTAAGTTGATATTTGATGAGATGGATCCCTGGCATTAGTTTGCAAGAGTCTGTGACCTATAATTTTAAAAATCATTTACATAAAAGTTTTTTCCATCTATGTTAGTAAAAGTTGCAAAATACTAAAATATTTTTTAAAAGTCATGAGAGCATAATCACAGAGATCCTTCAGCATCACTTAATCATTTTAATTTGCTTTTCAAAACAAAATCAATTTAATCAATTAATTAATAAAATTAATTAATTAATAAAATCAATCAATTAATCAAATTAAAATAAATTAATTTGCTTTTCAAAATAAATCACACCAATAGATTATAATCTCCTTGAAGGAAGACATAGTTCCTAATTTAAAAAAAAATTATATCTAAAGCATAGCCTTGTGTATAATAGGCATTTAACATAAGCTTGTGGAAATGAATGAAATCAGAGCTGGTTAATACTTAAATATATGATGTTCAAAGAATATGAGATGTAATAGAATAAAATATTAGGTTGTGAAAGTTAATAGAAAAGGTTAGTAGTTGTAAGACTGCTTCTCTCATTAGTAATATGTTTTATTTTATCAAAACAACCAGACATTGTGAAAAAATGATGCCATTATTATACATAGATAATTAATGAACCATTATTTTCATTACCCTGTAATTCCTACAGAATAAATTAGATGGCTTACCACCAATCAAAGCTGATTATTTCTGTTATTGTTATACTTTTTCTTCATAAAAATAGCCTACATGTAATGAATAGATGAATGTGCATTCAACATTGGTTGGTAGATTTGCTGTTGTGCAAAACAATTCATTTGGACCTCTACTCTATCCAAAATAGTATTAATTATTTCAGTATGATTCCATAAGGAGTAATGATTATTAGCAATTATTAGTGCCCCTTAAAATACTTTTGGCACAGAGCTCTGCCTCAGTTTCTCTTATTGTACTTTGAATATTTTGGGCCCCACACTGTTGTCCTTCATCTTCAAAGCACTCCAAAATGACCTATTTATATTGGGGTCAAGTCATAGTTTGTCCAATCATGACTGAACAGACCAATACAAGGTTGTACCACAGGTCAAGCAAATTGAACCACCTTTCCCATTGGCTTCATGAGTATTAATCTGGTCATTTTACCAGGTGAATCTGGTGAAATATCATACTGCAATAGCTAAAGTTATAAGGCAGTATAGTAGAAATTTCCAAGATACTTTTGATTGGTTTCATCACATGAAATACAAATATTTGTATTTAAAAAACTTTTTAAAAATTATAAATTCTGAGAGAAATGACACACCAAAGACTAATATCAAAAGATAACCTAATAACATTGGCAACAAATTAAATCATATACTCATGTTAGGGATTAAAAAACTTAAACTTAAAATGTCCTCAAATTATTTCCAGAAACAAGTGAGCAGCAGGCAACAAAATCTACAATAGCTTCCCATTATTCCAATTCTTTTACAAAAAGAAAAAAAGGAAGCCTCACAGGAATGAGGAGCAAATATACAGAAAGTGGTAAGTTCTGGACCTTATATATTCTCCTGATAAGCCCACCTACTGAGACAAATTATTCTTTCCAACCAATACTAGGATTATAAGTAGGTCTTTGCTAATTGGCTCTCCATCGTATGAAATAAGCTCTGACAAAATGGTGGGGAACAGAAGAATAGTAGGACAAACAATTGGGAAAATTAAAGGCTTTTTTTAGTCATCAGACTGAAATGGAATTTTTAAATTGAGGGAGGTGGCCCAGAAATAGCTCATCAGAAATCATAAAGAAAAAAGTGTATTACTCTCCTCGTGTTCAACGGATTCAGATGTATAAATCCTAGATTAATGCCCCTCATCTCAAGGTTTCTTATTCTGTTACCTTTTCTTTTGCTCAGAATCTCATTTTTCTTTTGGTAGAATCTCCACTTTTTCTCCGTCGATTCATTGCAGTGGCTATGGGAATAAGGTTCTTTGTGATGCTGGCAATATTAGTCACCATATTCATTTACTGTAAGTAATGGCAGAGAAAGCTGAATCATGCTAATGTTACGTACTAGGCATTTATTTTCCTTTCCAACACTAGATGATAAATAAGTAAGTTTCAAATATGTTGCTAATAATTATAAAATTTTATTTTTTGAATGGACAACACTTAAGCTTTTAATGTATGTACTCACATAGAGGCAAGTAGCATAGCAACATATTTAGACAATAGCCCTAATGTTCATAGATTTTGTAATTGAGATAAAAAAAATTAAGTAGGTTTTTTTTTTTTAAATTGTGTCTATCATTTTAATAGAAATAGGATGGTTTCTGCTTCTTATTGGGTAGGGTCATGACAGTAACCCTGCTGGATAGATTATTCTCTATTTTATATATGTACATCAATGATGTATATTGGCATGGATGAGTTAACTATATAATAGCATACACTTTTACATGACTCTTGCTTTGAAATATTATTATTATTATTATTATTATTATTATTATTATTATAATTATTTGCTCAGACAATAGGGGTTAAGTGACTTACCCAGAGTCTTACAGCTAGGAAATGTTAGGTGTCTGAGAGCAGATTTGAACTCAAGTCCTCCTGACTTCAGGGCTGATGCTCTATCCACTGCGTTGCTTTGAAATCTTGTATAGGTAATGCAATTACAAGTATTCTCAGTTGAGGGAACTAAATTTTAATAGCTGTCACCATACTTTTGGCTAACCACTTTTTTTGTGTGTGTGATGCCTGACATCTGTAAAAATAGTAAATGATTAATAAATGCTTTCTGAATTAAAAAATAAATAGGATGGTTTATTCATCAGCACAGATTTTAACACTAAAAAGCTTTGAGATGGATTCAAGTAATCTTAATTAGAGGTAGGTCGATGTCACACCATTCCATTCTGCATAAAGCATGTAGCTAAAGTTACTAAATATTCCAAAAAACATCAACTAAGAAGATGAGTAGTATGAATATGGTTAAAAGTTAAAACAAAATCAATTATTAAGATATAGTAAATGATCTTTTCAGTCATTTAACCCTAAAAAGTCAATGTGGCATGGTAGAAAAAGCTTTGGACTAGAATTTAGGAAGATGTGGGTTCAAGTTTTATCTCTAAAACTTACTGTGTGACAATAGGCAAGTTATTTAAGTTATCATCACCTCAATATTCTCATCATCTGTAAAATGGGAATAATACCCTAGGTATCCATCTGTTGCCAAGTAGTCCTATCAATTTTAGCTTTGTAACATCTCTTGTTTATTCCCCCTTCTCCCCTTGACACTATTACCATTCTATTATGTGCACTCATTCCTGAACTATTGCTAGAGCTTGCTGGTTAGTCTTCATCTTAAGTCACTTTGCATTCCAGTCCATTTGCCATTCAACTATCAAAGTGATTTCTCCAGTCTCACTTTCACCCCGTTTAAAAAAAAAACAAACTCTACCGACTCCCTATTACTTTAAGGATCAAATAGAAAATCCTCTTTTTGGCTTATAAAGACCCTCTATAATCTGCTCCCTTTACATTTCCACTTTTCTTATATCATACTTCCCTTTTTCCCATAATCCTCATATACTCAGAGATCCAGTGACATCAACATTTTTGCCATCGTTTCTCATACAAGATACTCTCATCTCTTTTCTGTGTATATTTACTAACTTTCTCTCCCTAGAGAGATTCCTCTCCCTCCTCATCTCTATTTCTTGGCTTCCCTAGTTTCCTTTAAGTCTCAGCTAAAATCCCACCTGCTACAGGAAATCTTTCCTGATGATTTTCCTAAAAGGTGCCTTCTCTTTGAGATCATCTATAATTTATCTTTTAGACATCTTGTTTATACATAGTTGTTTGCATGTTATCTTTCCCAGTAGAAGGTAACTTAATTGAGGGCAGGGACTATTTTGTTTGGCACAAAGTGCTTTATAAATACCTGTTGACTACTTCAAAAAGTTTTTGTAAGGTCTAAGATTTTATACACACACACACACACACATCTTTAAGGTCTTAGATTATGTTTTTTTGTTGTATTTAAGTCCTTTGAAATACTACACAGAAGTCATTTATTATTACCCTAAAGAATGCTATATTCTATTTAGAAAGTCTTTTTAAAAATAATTGGCAAAATGCTCCAAGTTTTGCTCTTTTTATGCACTAATTTTGCATGATGATTATGAAGAAAGGGAAAGAAGAAGAAAAGCCTTTGGTTACTTGAACCTGTATAATCAGCTTATTTTGATATACTTTTATTTAAGAAGCATGTTATAATAATATATAGAGAGTGAAACACAACCTTAGACAAAGCAAACATGTAATTCTGATTATAAATATCAAGCATTATCATTGGCATCTGTAGCTCAATTATTTAGCATTTTTGTTTTTGTTATCAAAGTATCACATATTGTCTATATTTTGGAATAATACATAGATTAAGTAATCACAAAAGTGTAATTTAATAGTAATTTAAAATGTTTCAAAAACATAAAAAGTAGAGTATGAGTTTAGTATTTTTGAGACAGGTATGATGATTTTTTAAAATGATGATGGTAATGGTGATGACAAGACAGGATGCTTAATAATCATGGTTCTTTTTATAACAGTTTCCATCCCAAAGACTCCAAACAACACAAATGGTAGGTGGAAACTATGTATAGTTTTATGAGCCAATAATTTAGAATAATTGAAAATATAGACATGCTATGGGGTTAAATAAAACAGCAGAAGATCAATGTATTTAGTTGTAAGTTGTATTTTCAGTTTGCTTTTAGCTATCAGTTATATCTTTTACTTGTTATTCAATCAAAAATGGGAAAAGATCCAATCAAGCTGGATCATTTCTAACATGTCTAATTAAGACCACTTGTACAGATGTATGGGGATGCTGGAATAGATGTGGTTTTTATGAGGAATTGTAGAAATCTTTGTAGGGAAAAATATTCAATTGAAAATATCATATAAAAACTATGAAGTTTTCTGTGGTTGATAAAATACATTTTCTTTCTAGGATTTTACTGTGGTCCATGTCCTAAGAATTGGGTTTGTTACAAAAATATCTGCTATCTATTTTCTAATGAAAGCAAAAATTGGAGTCAGAGTCGAGCTTCCTGCCTATCTCACAATTCCAGCCTCCTTAAGATATATAGCAAGGAAGACCAGGTTAGACATTTACTTAAATTTCTCCTTCTGAAAGTACATACATTTTTTCCACACATCCAGTCCTTCAATTTTACAAAGAAGGTGAAGGGGTATATTTTCTCTTCTCTTCTTTTGGATCAGCTTGCTCATTATAATTATAATTTATATATAAAATTTTATTTTTATTTCACATTATATTTTAGTTATAATGTACAATTATAATTACACATTGTGCATTATAATTATACAAAATATTCTTTTTCCTTGTTGCTCTTTCCATTAACATTGCTGAAGTCATTGTGTGTATTTTTTTTCTGTTTCTGCTTATTTTACTCTGTAATACCATAAAAATCTTTCCATGTTTCTATGAATTCTTCCTATTTATTTCTTATGACAATACTTTTCTATTACCTTCATATTCCAAAGGTGGTTTCTCCACTCACTAAATGGGTAGCAAGTACTTTTTTAAAAAGATTTTTGCTACCACAAAAAGTGCTGCTATAAATATTTTAGTGTACATGGGTCATTTCTTTTTATCTTTGTCCTCATTGGAGGATATGTGTAGATCTATAAACTTGAAATCAAAGAGTATGTATGTTATGGTCACTTTTTAAGCACAATTCTAAATTATTTATCAAAACAATTGGACCAATTTACTACACCATTTTTATTTTATTTTATTTATTTATTAGTTTATCTATCTATGACTTTCATTATTGAGTATATCAATCTTTCTCATTTTTGCCAAATTTTTAGGTGTGAGGAAAAAGTTTCAGGACTGTTTAGCTTTGCATTTATTAGTATTATTATTAGTACTGGGGCAATTTCTTCCATTAATAATTTGGATTTTTGTTATTATAACTTATTTTAAACAGTATATCCTTGCACTGATAAAATCATACCATTGGATGGGTCTAGTAGAATCTACACCCAATGGGATCTGGATCTGGGAAGATGGTTCACCTCTCTCTGCTGACCTGTAAGTCCTTAATATTTTGAAATATACTGAACTATATTAAACAGTCAACTAGGTACCCAATAGGTCATTGAACCTGAAGTCAAGAAATGTGACCCTGAGCAAATCACATCCTTTCAGCTTCAGTTTTCTCATCTATAAAATGGAGACTATAACAGCACTTATCTCCAGGTGTGCTGTGAGGATTAAATGAGAATACAACTAAAGCATTTTGCTAACAATAAAGCTCTACTCAGGAATCCTTCATTTAGGGCCTATGAAGTTATTTTAAAGAATATTTTGGTTACTGGTTTTCAATATAATTGACTTCCTTTGCAGTTTTTTGCATCTTATTTTATAGATTAAAAAAATATGATTCTGAGAAGTCCATAGGCTTCACTAGAATGCCAAATGGGTCTGTGACATTAAGAATCCCTATTCTATACATTTAGATATTATTATTTTTTTTCAACTCTGTGGATTTGCTTTTTAATTATTATCATTAGCATCTTTGTCATTATTATTTTTTTCTTCCTCACACTGGAATGCTGATGGGTCCAGAGGGAAAAAAAAGAGATATCTCAAAGCCAAGGAAAAAAGGAACAAGGCAAAAACTTCAGACCAATCTTCATAATAATAATAATAATAATAGCATTTACATAAAACGTTCAGATCTACAAAGTACTATACATGTAATTTTATGTAATTTTCAATAGTATTATGAGATATTATTATACCTCATTTCAGTATTAGCCTTATTTTATAGATGAAAACATTGAGATTAAAGAAAGATGAGTGCTTGTCCAGGACCAAATAGTTAATTATCTGTAATGGGATTTGAACACACATCTAGTCTAACCCCAAGTTCAGCACCCTTACCCATTGTACCACGTAGCTTCTACAATAAACCTTGGAGATTAAAGAATATCCTATTATCCTTAAAGTTTATGTAAATTGCCCAAGTCATCCATATTTCCTGGTCACTCACTGGGTCATTCTTTTTTTCCTCCCCCTCCTCCCCCAGGCTGGGGCTAAGTGACTTGCCCAGGGTCACACAGCTAGGAAGTGTTAAGTGTCTGAGACCAGATTTGAACTTGGGTCCTCCTGAATTCAGGGCTGGTTCTCTATCCACTGCGCCTCAATGGGTCATTCTTAAGACAGCAGGAACTCTTTTCTACAAACTGCTGACAGCCAGAGATCATATGCTATTTATATCAATGTTAGGAAGATAAGACTGGAGAAAGAGACCTAATCAGTTCATTGTTTTTTAAGCTCAAGGAGCAGTAACAAATTCACAAAGATTTACAATTTCTATCTATCCTCTGCTTTTGTCTTTTAGCGAAAGTTACTCTCCAGCCAAGAATCTTTTCAAAGTCTTCTGGTTTATTCAAAGTTGGCTTGTATTTACCATTTCAATATATTTATATTTATTTATATATAATTTTCTATATTTCTATATTTATGTGAAAATACATATATGCATATCCAAATGTACCTAAAGAACACCAGTGCCTGGCGCGTAGTAAGCACTTAAATGCTTCATTTGTTGACTTTAAACTATGTTTCTTTCTATTTGATTTTCATTGGATTTTAATAACAGGTTCCTAGTTTAGGGGTTTTGTTTGTTTGGTTTTGGTTTTTTGAGGCAATTGGGATTAAATGGACTTGTCCAAAGTAACATACCTAGTAAGTATCCAGAATCAAGAGTAGGAGGCCAGATTTAAACTCAGGTCCATCTGACTCCAGAGTCAGTGCTCTATCCACCCCCCAAGCTTAGTTTTCAGATTTTACCTTCCCACTTTCTTAGGGGAATAACTAGCCAGAATATCGACCTCTTATGTTGTTTAATTTTAGACAGCATCACTATTTCTTGAGTAGTTCATTCTTTATTTTCTGACCCAATAGCTACCACTATTTATGATATGTAGAAATCATTCCAAAACTTCCAGCCAAATCATATAAAACCATTTGTAATGAGAAAATGAGAATGGAAGTTAGAAGACTGAATTTTATCTTCCATCAAATCAAGCATTTAATGAAATAACAATTTTGTACTTAGCATATTGTGCTATTAGCATGATGCGGAATCTTAAGATCACAAATGTAGATAACTTTAGAGTTCATCTAGTTTTGCTTCCTAATTTTATAGATAAGAAAATAAGGACTCAGAGAAGTAATAGTAATGCCTAAGTTCATTTATTTAAAGATTCCTGGTCTCCAGTTTATGTATTTGTAAACAAATATTCATAAGCAAAGACATATTTGCTGCTGGAATTTCTTGATCAGTGCAGTTGATTTGGTATTCCTGTTTAATCAGCAGGCATAAATTTAATCTCTCTCTTTCTCTTTTTCTCTTTTTCTTCTAGACTTTCTATGATTTTGGTGCAAAAAGGAAACTGTGCAGTATATGGCTCCAACTTCAAAGGCTACATAGAGAACTGTTCAAATCCAAATGCTTACATATGTATGCAGAAGGCAATTCAGTCTAATTTTGATTATTAGAACATATGGAATTTGGACAATGGAAAGACAACACTATTTAAATATTCTAGGAAGAATTTTTTAAAAGCAGGGATCATCAGGACCTCTCAACATTTAACTTCAAAACTCAAAGTCTTCTTCTTGTGGAAAAGCTTATTGCACAATTTGTGATGCAAAATGTCAAGAAGTGATGGTGAAAGATATAAGCAGATGCAAATAAAAGTTATCATCAGACCCAAAGAAGAAATTCTGGATACTGCACAATGTGAGATCATTGCTGCTCACTCCAACCCTGTTCTCTTAGAAAATAGCCTGTGCCAATTTAGAGCAGGGGATGTTAACCTTATGTATGCCCTGGACCCTTGTGGCAGTCTAGTGAAACATTTGGACTCCTTAAAATAATGTTTTTAAATACGTGAAAAAAAATACATAAGAGTGCAAAGGAAACCAATTATATTGAAATATCAAAATATTAAATCCTTATTCATATTTTTCTATCCATTCTTTCTAGCATAACAGATAGTTATATACTATATAATCATCCTATAATTCTACATAAATACATATAATTATCTGTCTGTCTAAAAGATAGAGATGGAGATGCAGAATGAACTGAGAAATTTCAATATGTGCAGAAGATGTTAGTATGGACAATTCATGAAAGATGAATAGGAAAGCCTAATAAATTCCTATAAAGTAGTGTCAAGAGCACTAAAGATTAGAATGAACTCAGCCTTACAAGGAAAGCTAATAAAATTTTTTAAAAATCCATTTAGCTATGTTGGGGAGAAAAGGAGGGTAAAAGAAAGAGTAGGAGTGCTGCTTGTAATGAATGTGAAGATAGTTGAGAACAAAACTAAGAAAGAGCTGCTTTACTTCTTATTTGGCTTTTGTTCACTTTGCCAAGGAGAATGTCTTTTCCCTGGTCTAACACTGAAGCAAATGTTGCCAGGACTTATAAGGACTTCTGGAATATATCACTCTCAGTTCTGTACCCAACCATATAATTGTGCCTGGTATATATATATATATATATATATATATATATATATATATATATATATATATATATATATATATATATATATATATATATATATATATATATATATATCTGTGATTGTCTGAATTCTCTGTAAAAAATGGAAGCTCTTCAAAACTTCTATTCATGGCTCATCAGCCCCACTCCAGCTGCTCTGGGGATAGTTGCTAGTTGGAGTAGCTAATTATAGAAATGGATTTGGTTTGAAGTCTAGGGTTTTCCTCATCAAGAAAGAAAGTTTAGGGGGCAGCTAGGTAGCGCAGTGGGTAGAGCACCAGCCTTAAATTCAGGAGGACCCGAGTTCAAATCTGATCTCAGATACTTAACACTTCCTAGCTGTGTGACCCTGGGCAAGTCACTTAACCCCAGCCTCAGGGGAAAAAAAAGTATCCAAAGAAAACCAATAATCAGGTATGGAATAGAGTATTTGGTCAAGCAGAAAGAAGAGGAGGAAGGAATATGCAAACTACAGGTTAATGAGTTTTGTTTTGATTATTGGAAAAATTCTAGAATAAATCATTCAAAAATTTGTTGTTGATTATCTAGAAAAAGGAGTATATAGTAGGTATTATAAGACATTTAATGACATTTCACACTATATGCCTAATAAAGCTCAAAATGAATATGATCTGACAAAAATATCAGTGGACTAGATCAAGATTTCTTAACAAAAAAAAAAAAAAAAAAAAGGATGGAGGGGTCATGTGTTGAGGACCACACCTAAGTGTGAAACCCAGAAGCTCGTAAAAGGGTTTGTAGCATCAAAGGGGCAAGTTAATTCTCCGAAGCCACCCCAGCTGTTAATCATAACACATTTGAGATTGAGAACAAAATTACACAGATGTTGCTCATAAATTGGTAATGAAATAAATCAGAGGCAAGAGAGAAGAGGGGAGAGGTCAGAGAATGCAACTGCCCCTCAGTCTCCTTGTATCATTATCATCCTCTCCCATGAAAGGAAGCAGCCACTAGCAGGTAGCTCCCATAACAAATGATGCCCAACCTAGAGCATAAGAAACACAAGAACAAAGAAGTAGCAATACTGGAGAGATGTTTGTGAGTAGAATCCTCCCAGGAGAATTCCTTTGGTAACTTGTGGGGAGGGAAAAGGAGAAGAGTCAGGGTAATGAAAATGGGCCAGCACATTAAATGGCCAAATCAGGAGATTTAAAGTTTTGGTCATGATGGACTATTACCAGCAGTGACCATCTAGAGGGTGGAAAAGACTTTGCCAATGTTGTTACAACTTACTGACCATGTTAATCGCATTCCTATAAAATAAAAAAGGGGGAATTGTTGAGGATCACACCTAAGTGTGAAACCCAGAAAATTGTAAAGGGTTAAAGGGTTCATCAAAGGGCAGGTTGAGTTCTCTGAAGCCCCCATAGCTGGGAATCATAACACACTTGAGTTTGAGAACAGTTATGCAGATGTTGCTCATGAATTGGGAATGAAATAAATCAGAGGCAAGAGGGAAGAGGAGAGAGGTCATAGAATGCAGCTGCCTCTCAGTCTCCTTGTATCATTATCATCCTCTTTCATGAAAGGAAGCAACTACTAGCAGGTGGCTCCCATAACAGCCATAAAAGATAGAAATGGATCCTTTAGATTACATAAAAGTGAAACAAATTTATACAAATAAAATCAATTCAAGTAGGCTAAGTAGGGAAGCCGTTCATTGGGAAAATATTTTTGCATAAAATATATTTGATTAGAGTCAGAAAGTCAATAAATATTTATTGAGTACCTACTGTGTTCCACACACTGGTCTAAGTGCTAATATCCAAGATAAATAGAAAACTAGTCAATATCCATTATCCAATGAATAAATAATTAAGAGGCATAAAGAAATAGTTCTCAAAAAAATAGAGACTATTAAAAGTAAAGAATTTTAAAAAGAATGCCTATAGGTAAGTAATTAGGTAAGAAACATAGGGGTTGATCAGTAGAACTGAAAAAATACAAAATCTGCAGAAGTAAATGAGCATGGTAACTTAGAGTGTAGTAAATTCAGAACCTAGCTATTGAGGCCAGAACTTATTACTGGGGGGAAAACTATTTGGAAAACTGGAAAGTAATCTAGCAAAACTTAGGCATAGAGTAACATCTTACATAATATACCAAGATAACCTCAAAATGAGTACATGACTTAGCTATGATGGATGATATCCATGATTGTGGAGCATGGAAGAGTTCATGACCAACAAAAGACAAAGAGATTGAAAGAAATAAAATGGGTAATTTTGATTACATAAAATTAAAAAGGTTTTGCACAAACAAAACCAATGCAACTAAAAGAAAGAATCTTTGCAGCATGTTTCTTTGCTAAAGATCTCACTTCTGAAATTTATAGGAATTGAGACAAATTTATAAAAATAAGATACATTCCCTAATTAATAAATTGGTCAAGGAATATGGATGGGGAGCTTCCAAAGGAAAAGCCCCCACAATAAAGTTATTTATAGTCAGGGAAAAATGTTCTAAATCTCTAATCATCAAAGAAATAACGAATTAAAATAACTGTAAGGTTCCACCTCACACCCTTAAGATTCACTAAGATAATAGAAAAGGAAAATAACAAATTTTGGAGGGGATGTGGGAAAAATAGGTACATTAATGTACAGTAGATGGAGTTGTAAAATAGTCTAATCGCTGTGGAAAGCAATATAGAATCCTCAAGCTATTAAACTATGCATATCTTTGATATTGTAAAATACTATTAGGTTTATACCCCAAATAGATTAAACAAAAAGAAAAAAATACATATATATATATATATATATATATATATACACACACACACACACACACACACACACACACACACAAATATTTGTAGCAACCCTTTAGTTGTGATAAAGAAGTGGAAATTGAGTGATGACCATCAATTAGGAAATGACTGAACAAATTATATTATTGGGTTTTTTGTTGTTATTGTTGTTGTTTTGTTTGTTTTTTGCACAAGGCATTTAGGGTTGTGTCTTGGTCACACAGCTAGGAAGTAGTAAGTGTTTGAGGTTGGATTTGAAACTGGTCTTCCTGACTCCAGAGCTGGTGCTCTATCCACTGTGCCATTTAGCTGCCCCATATTATTGTGATGGAATATTATTGTGCTGTAAGTAATGATGAAGGGAATAATTTCAATAAAGCCTGAAAAAACTTTTATGAACTGATCTGAAGTAAGAAGAATTACATGATAAGTGCATTAAGTAAAAGACTTAGGAACTGAACAACATAATGTTCTAAAAGACTCAATTTACTTCCAGATGGAGAACTGATGGACTCAGAGTGCAGATTGAAGTGTACTTTTTTTTTCTTTTTCATCTTCCCCCATACCATGATACAGCTAATGCTAAAATTTATATGGCTATACATAGTTGTAAAGGTTTTCTCAATGGAAGAGGAAAGGAGAAAAATTAAACTTAAAATTGAGGGAAAAAAAAGAAAGGCTCTTTGTTAAGGGAATATACGTTGGAATATGTAAAGGATATATATATATATATATATATATATATATATATATATATATATATATATATATATATATATATATACATATATATATGAGATTAATAAATATAAAAAGCAGGCCATCCCAAACTAACCTTATTTACTTTTTTGGAAAAAAAAAACTATATATATATACACACATATGCATTGATATACATATGTGTTTTTTTTAAACACATTGTCAAAAATCTATGTAAAACTACATATGATTTTCTATAAATTCTTATGAAAAAAATGAAAAGTTATAGACTAATTAAATGGTTGAATGACTGAGATTAAAAAACAATTATTAATGAATCACTGTGAATTTGGAAAGAGGTTTCCAGATGCATGGCCTAGGGATTTTCTGGATCTATGTATTTAAAAAAATTTTTTAGCCAATGACTTGTCTAAATGAAGGGTCGATCTGCCCTTCTAGCTGTGAGAAGAGACAAAAATATAAGGGAAGGAGCACAGTCAGACTCCAAAATGATTTGGGGCTGAATCTAATGAGACAAAATAAGGATAAAAGTAAAACCTTATACTTGGTAGAAAAAAATCAATTTCGCAAGTATAAAATATGGGAGGCATGGTTAGATAGCATCATCTGAAAAGGATTTGGAATTTTAGTGGGAATAAGCTCAGCATGAGTTGGTGGCACAATATAATAGTCCCCCAAACTAATAGAGATATGGATTCTGGGAATAAGGAAGTTGTATTGCCTCTGTGTTCTATTTTTGTCAGACCATAGGTGGAGTATTGGATACAGTTCTAGACACAACAGTTTATTGATAGACTTGGAGGAGAAAGCTTAGGATAATGAAAGATATTGGTGGCATTTGAAATGGAAGGAACTGATGGCATTTATTTTGGACAGTATTACAGGCAGCCATGGACTCTTTGTTCAAATTCACAAATTCAGAAGCAACTTTGACTCCCTATTGTCTTTTATCTCTACTGTGTTCAATAATCAATTGTTCATAAAGTCTTCTTGGCTCTTTCTCCCAAGAGCTGTCATATTTATGCCTTCTTTACTATTTCTTACTATCTCATTAATCTTATTCAACCCCTTATTACTTCACAGAATCACAGAACTGGAAAGTTGGAAGCACCTTCAGTGGCCAGCTAATCCCAATCATCCATAAAGAGGTCTTCACTATGACATGGCTAACAAGTGCTTGGTCCTGTCAATCAGTCCTCATATGCTTGGATTCAGGAACTTTCACTCTCTTGATTGTCCTCCTTAAAAGCCTCTATCTTTACAACATCTTTCTTAAAATTATAGTTCCCAAAACTTAACACAGTACTCTAGCTTAGCTCTGATAAAGAGTAATGTGGGACTATTATGTCCCTTTTTCTGAAGTTATACCTATTATCTTGAGTTCAAATCTAGCCTTAGACACTAGCTGTGACCTTGGGAAATCATTCAACCTCTCTTGTTGCAGAGGGTTTAGCGACCCTCCACTGAGAAGTTTAGTCTTGGGGTGAACAGGCTGGAGCATGGGTCAGGGGGGAGATGAAAAACATTGCTAACTCAGCTTTATACGGAGCATGAGATATTCTTGCATCTGGACCCTGTCTTGTGGGATACATCAGCACATCTCTGCCTTACTTCCTTGGTGGCTTTGAGCATCATAGGAAGATTTCTCATGGAGAATGTGCTGAACCCTGAGCCTCTCCTGTTCCACAGGAGAGTTGCCTTCTTCTTCTATATATATATTTATATGAATATAAAATATATTAATATATTTAATATATTATATTTAATATTTAAGCTAATTTAAATATATTTAATATAATTTAAACATGTTTAATATTTAATAACATATTAATATAAAATATATTATATATATATTTATATATATATGATATATATATTCTTCTTCTCTCTATATATATAAAATTCTAGAACTACTAGTCCTCCTCCATCTACAATTCTTTCTCTTCAACCACATTCATATAATAGAATTACTCTTTTATCTTTTCCTACAGAGTTTTGCTTTTTAGAATCATATCATAGTCATCTCTAGTCCAGTCTTTCTTTCAAACTAACCAATTACTAATGACAACCTTAGACATTTCCATATAAAATATCTTAATTGAGTCCCTTGAAATAACTTTTTGTTGTTTACTTTATATCTCTCTTGGATCTTATATGTCAATTTTTCTATTAAATTCAGGATTTTTGCAACAAAATCCTGAAAGTCTGGAAATATCAATAAAATTTTTTAAATTCAAGATTATGCTTAATTTTCTGGGCATGATATTTTTGACTACAATCTTAGTTCTTTTGCTCTTTGATATGTGATGTTCCAGCTTCTAATGTAGCTACCGCTAGGTATTGTGTGATTATAATTGTGGCTCTGCCATATTTGAATTCTTTTTTTTTTTTTTTTTAATTTGTAAAATTTTCTCTTTGATCTGGGGTTTTCAGAATTTGACTGATATTCTTGTGGGTTTTACTTGTAGATTCTCTTTCAGGGGGTGATTGGTAGATTTTTTTCTATTTCTACTTTCTCCTCTTGTTCTAACACTGCAGGACATTTTTCTTTAATTATTTCTTGTATTTTATATTAAAATTCCTTTTTTTTGATCATAGCTTTTAGACAGTACAATTATTCTTATGTTTTCTCTTCTTGATCTGTTTTCCAGATGTGTTGTTTTTCTTATGTCTAACATTCTCTTCTATTTTTTTATTCTTTATATTTTGTTTTATTATTTCTTGGTCTCATAACTTTAATGACTTCCCTTTGCCCAATTCTTGTTTTCAAGGAGTTATTTTCTTCCTTAAGACTCTAGATTTTCTTTTCTAGTCAGTTGACTTTCTTTTTATAACCTTTTTCTTGGATTGTTCTTTTTTGTTTTTGTTTTTCTCAATCTCCCACATTTGATTTTCAAAGTATTTTTGAGTTCTATGAATTCTTTGGGGGCAGGGTAAATATTTAATATTACTGTTTGTGGTAGGAGAGGCTTTTAAAAAAATTTTAATATTGTCCTCTAAAGATGAACCCTGGTTTTCTCTATTCCCACAATTATTTTCTATGGCTGGATTCTTTCTCCTTTGCCTGGTCATTAAAAATAAATAAGAGCTTGTTAGGGTAATCTCTAATCCTGGAGCGGGTGGGAAGAATGGTACCTTTGGCTTCAGGTTCTCCTTCAGTTCTTCCCCCCTGGCCTGGAACTCCAAACCAAGAATTCAGTCCTCCTTTAAGTGCCTTTAACTAGCAGTCTCTCTGCCCCATTGTTTCTTCATTCACCAAATGTACGCTGGTTCCTTGTCCCCCATCTCTGTCAGTATAAGTAGGCCTGGTATCTTTGTATGCAGAGATTCCCTCAATCTTCTCTGACTCTGATGCTGGACTCCCCACATTATCTGGGAAATGAAAGTTCCTGTGGCTTGGGCTAAGACTCTCAACCCAGCAATCCTCAGTTACTGAATTACAACTTTATTTATTTTTATTAATTTTATAATTATAACATTTTTGACAGTACATATGCATAGGTAATTTTTTTTATAACATTATCCCTTGTACTCCCTTCTGTTCCGAATTTTTCTCCTTCTTCCCTCCACCCCCTCCCCTAGTTGGCAGGCATTCTGAATTACAACTTTAAAATAAACTGTTTTAAGGTATCCTCAAGGAGAGTCAAACTTCAGTCCTGGTATCTCTCTTGGGATCTTCTCTAATTGTCCCGGGAGGACCACTTTCTGTTCAACTCCTATTTGTTTTTAACAAATTGTACATGGTAATAGCAAGATTGTGTGATGATCAACTATAAAAGACTTGGTTCATTTCAGCGGTTCAGTAATCCAAAACAATTCCAATAAACTTTGGATGGAAAATACCATCTGCATCCAGAGAGAGAACTATGGTCATAGAATGTAAATCAACACATGCTATGTTCATTTTTTTTCTTTTTCTTCTGTTTTTTTTTCTCCCTTGTGATTTTTCCTTTTTATTCTGATTTTTCTCTCTCAACATGATTCATAAAGAAATGTGTTTTAAAAACAAGGAATGTACATGTATAACCAGAAAAAATATTTTAAAAAGAAAGAAAAGCAATTGTATATTAAAAACTATAACAATTGTGTATCAGATTTATTTCAGAGTGAATTTGATATCATTCACAAGATCTGGGGTATTTTGTTTTTAAAAGAAACTTTTAAGGAGAAGAAGATGAATTCTATCAAAATATGAATAAAATAGCCTAGCTTGATCTAAAAATCTGAATCTTGAATTTCTCATTATACATTTCAGATTGAGAAAAGTAAAATCTGTTCAGTAGTCCAACAAATCTGCCAGAATTTTTCCCCAACTATTGGAAGGTATAATAGGAACAATGGATTACTATTTCATGTTTTCACAGGTTATATACAGGTATATACACACACACATACACATACATACACACATAAGTGTGTGAATGTAACAAAACTGGTTATGAAAGCTAATAGTTGAAGTCTTTTCATCTTGTGAGGACTAACCCTAACTTACTAAGTACTGGAATAAACATATATGTACATATATTAATATACAATATAGCTACACATACATACATGCCATATGATAATCAGTTATTTAGTTTGAAGAAAATTTAGGGTCATTATTCAAGTATTTAAAGATTTGTTGAATTATACTTGTGTTTGGCACTAGAGGACGGAAAGAGCAATAAAGTTTAGACTTAATTTATAGTATTTATATTTATTATATTATATTATATTAATGTTCCCCCCTCCCGAAGTCTAGCAATAGCTATCATTAGGCACAAATATGTGTATGTGTACGTGCGTGTATATGTAACCATTCTACAAATGATTCTATTTATCAGTTCTTACTCTGGATGCAAATAACCCTTCCTTTATATATGTTTTGTAGGGTATGTATAGTAGTAAAAACTGCCCCTAATATTCTCCATCCTAGTCGTCAAAATTATTTATGTATTCAAAGTTCTTCTTTAAACAATATTGTTGGTTCTGCTTAATTCACTCTTCATTATTTCTCTAAAGTTTATCCATAGTTTTTTTGTTTGTTTGTTTGTTTTTAAGATCATCAAGCTTATATTTCTTATCGACTTCTTTGGGATAGTAGAGGGAGAAACAGAACTGTGATTTCATTGGTTTAGGACATTTTAAAAAGAAATTTTTAGTTTTAGGGAATTTAGTTTCAGGGCTTTTTTTTGTCTAGGAAATCTCAGAAACTTATAGAAACCTCCCAGAAACTATATATATATAGTTTATAGTCTTAGGGAGTTGTTTAACTGAAGGAGACATTGAGTGATGTGCTCATGGTCACAAAGCTAGAATATATGGAAAGCTAGCTTTCTAGATAATATTTTTTTCAGTGAACAAATTCAGAATACATATTGCCCTTCTTCCCCCATAGTCCCTCATCCAATTTAATTATTTGGTGATGAATAAATCATAACTTATTGACACTTTGCTCCCCTCTAAGAAAAGCAAAGCAGAAAAAAAATCTGTATAATTTCATCAAAAAAGGAAACATTTAGGTCAAGCACCATCCCCAATTTTTCTAGTTTCTCCATATTTTATTTCAAACAACGTGTGATAAAGAAGAGCCTTTTGGGGTGGAGCAGTACCAACAAGACTCATGACCATTGTAATATAGGAAAAATGATATTTTTCTACATTAGCAATTTCTCTCTAGAGTTAAATGAGTGAGCAGTTATTTACTCAGAATTGAACTTTTCCAAAGTCTCTTAGAACCAATCTCAAAGTCTAGAACTCAATAAAGGTATATGATTTCCTATAATTGAACCCAGATTTCAGTGTTGTGAGCCAAATTATTAAGTTCAATGTTTTCTTTTTTCAACTGATTGTTTTTTATGATTCAGAAATGATATTATGTTATTATTTGTCTGAAATATCGGGAAATCAAGGAAAAGGAGGATAAGAGACAATAGATAAAATAAGGAACAAAATTAATTTTAATATTAGAATCCTCAGAGAGAGAAGATAAGAAAGTAGGAAGAAAAGGACTTTAAAGAAAGAAAATTCAATCTAAAACATATAATTTGCTTTGAGGCAATGCTATTTGCAGCTTCAAAATAGCACCTGCCACTTTCATCTTCTCCTATTGAATGCTTTCCTTAATTGGGAATCTATTTTTGAGTCTTATAGAAGAATATATAGGTAAGAGATTCCTGGATCTTGGATCCTGATGCTATTATGTTTTCTTCAATAGGTTACCTGACTAACAAGGTCAAATCTTTTTTCCCTTACTTGTTTTTTTTTTTTAAACAGGATTTCTTTTTTCCTTTTTGCAGAGAATGCATCCTTCCAGTGCATTGGGACAACAAGGATGTGTTTTTTGGTCCTGTTCATAATTTTAGTAGTAATGGGTGTCTTCTTTGCAAACTAAGTAATTATGGGGGGAAAAGATTAGCCTAAGTATATAAGTGGCAATGGTGCCCACCCACTGACTTATGCTGGATTATTTATTTTTACCCACTATGTTTCTAACATTGTATAAAATTCTAGGAATACAAAGAAAGTTAAGATGCTAATAGATACATATATTAATTATTGAATCTCATTAAATAAAAATAATAAATCATTGAGTCAATAGGTCATGCTTTCTTATTACTTCAGATTCAGCTTGCAAAGAAGAATATCAATGTACTTTTTTGTTAATGTGCCCCAAATGTAGGTGACATCACACTGTATCTCTAACTGTCCAGTTAGAGAAGTTCAGGTGTGAAAATCAGAGGTATTGCTTAAACAACTCAATGAAAAAGTAATAATTAAATTATACAAAATTTTGATTTACGTATTTGGATAAACATTTTTTGAGATGTGAACCAAACATCAGTTGGTTGGTTTGAATTCATCACTTTTCATCTAGTTGATCTGACCCAATATAAACACAACCATAGACATTTAAAAAATTGTTCTAAGTATTTCAGAAAAGAAAAGTTGTATTGCGCATTTAGTGAAGCAATGAGTAGGGGGAAATAGGGAAGCATAGACTTCAAGTCCATTCCACACAAAAATATAGATAATATCAGTTAATAATGTCTTCTTTTTCTCTCAGGACATCATTGCTATCCTTGCTCAAAAAACCAGATTCTCATATTGCATTATCTGCCCTCTTTTTTTTCTAATGAAGACAAAAATCTGGAAGCAGACTCATGGCATATTCCTTTAAAAAATTCCAGCCCCTTTACATAGAAAATTGGAGAGAGTTGGTAAAAATATTTATAGGAAATATTAATTCCCATTTACATAGCTTCTAAAGTTTGCCAAGAATACGACTTGTCACAATAGCTCTTCAGTGAAGGTATTGCACATATTATTTATGTATCATCTTTTACCAGTAAGAAGTGAGACTCAAAAAGATTAAGTGATCATGTCAGAAATGTGAACTCAAATCTCTGCTGATTCCAAACTAGCACTCTGTCAATTATCTCATAAAAATCTCTTCTTATTTTAGTTCTTCTAAGATAAATGTAATTTTAGTTTTTACTCATTAGGAATTTCTACTTTTCCTTGATGTCATTATGTTCTAGAAAAGGTAGAGCAGGGAAATGCTTATTATTTATTTCTGGGTACAAAAAGGAATTTCTGAAAATATTTGTACTTTATTTATGGATTGGATTTTCTCATAAAAGTAATGGATTCTACCAATGGAAAGATGACTTTTCCACAGTTCTCTAAACTTATGGCACAGTAAGGCCTACTTTTTCCTATATGAGACTATTTTTGAGTCTGCACCATAAAGAAATTCCCTGATGTAAACAGAAATGGAGGGGAGTAGGAGCTGGAACTCAAAGATGAAAGGACTATGAGGACCAAGTCAGCACATTTTCCCCAGTGTTGCATACCTTTCCCAGGACAAAATCAAAACAAAACAAAATGTAAGAGAGGATGTCATTTCCATGGAAACCATTTTCAGATTCCACTATGCCTCCTACACAAACCCCTCAAACACATGGCACACATTCCCAACTATACTTTTATCTTCATTCTTTCCTAAGAATTTTATAGCACACATTGGCTATAATATATATATATATATATATATATATATACATATATATATATATGTATATTACACATATAAGTATAAGACATAATAAAATAAATAAATATAAGCACACTTATTTGGTATTTCAAGTGTACTATTTTCTATAGTATTTATATTTTTCCATTATTTTCTTCCATGAGAGAGACAATGTTTCCAATTTCTTCATACTCAAAGCACTTAGCACATAATAAGTGCTCACTAAATATCAATTGAAGATAATGATGGCTAAAGTGCAGGCTAACTTTTCCCAAAACAGTTCAAGTTTGTTGTCCTAATATAATCCGGATTTTGCTACTCATTTCTGGAGACTGATCGTGAAAATAATTTGACTTCATATCTTGCAATGAAAAAGACCTAGCAACTATATGAAATCTAGAGTGCATTCTACACTTGGAGAACTTTTAGAGTAATTGTTATTCATTCCACTCCTTGATTCATATTCTGTGAAATATGTTGTAATAACTCTTTATTCTGGGTGATGATACAGAATCCTAGCTTCTCCATATGATTCCTATGCATACTGGTTTGTCTAGTTTTCCACATGCTTCCTGGTCATTGCCTCCTTTTATGCACACATGATATTATGGTCTGCCCTCTCCACATCATCATTCATTGCTTTGTATCTTACCCTCATCTCCTAGATGTTCCTTAGAGACTCATAAATGATCTAGAACACCACTACCTCACCTAGAGAAGTCAGAAATTGCTGTGATTAATGTGATAATGAATCTGGATTCTATGAGTCGTAGATTCATCCCTAATGCAATCCAGTCTAACAAGCATTTATTACATCAGAAAGTTGCAATAAGAAATTGCAGGTCTCAGAACTCTCTGGACTTCAATTCCTTTTTTTTATAGCATGGGAATAAAGATATCTGTTTTTAATATGCCTGATAAATTCTTCCTTTGAAGATCTATATTTCTAGCCATACACCAAGCTGTTCCTAACAGTATTGGTATTCTTTCCTTTTTTCTTCACAGGGTCTCAAAAATTGAAAATGTAAATGACAGAAGCTTCTCTGGCTCTATTAACAATTGCAAAGACTTCAATAATTATATCTGTAAAAATATAACTTATTAGCTCTTATTCAAACACTAAATATTATGAGTTTGTAACATTTTCATTCAGATCCTAGTCCATTTTTTCTTGACCTTACCTGCATTATGTTGCCTGAAGTTGAACTGAGAATGTTGAAAACTCAACTATGATATTACAAAAATATCTATAACAGGTTCACAAAATTGAAGCTAGAGAATAAAAGCAAGACCCCCATCTTCATGAGATATTCACCAGCCAAATAGAGGACTCACTAAGTCTTAATTCAACTATTATAACGACATAATATTCAGGATAATAAAAAAGTTATTACTTATACAAACCATGTGGACTTTTTATGGCACACCAATACAAATCTCTCTCTCTCTCTCTCTCTCTCTCTCTCTCTCTCTCTCTCTCTCTCTCTCTTTTTTTTTTCTGAAAACTCAGTAGGAATGATGGAAGAAACATGGGTAATAAAGAACTATTGACTATTACCTAATCCTTCTAAAGTTTCACTGGTCTTTGAGTCTAACTCTGAGAAAGGGGCACCCAAGCCCTCATGCTTATGCATTTCTGGGAGTGGGGTCATATTCTATGCAAGATATCTTGGAAGGGTTCAGAGATCCAAAAGAGAAAAAAAAAGAACATTTGTAGATAAGGGTAAGATATCCTATGTGGACAGGGTGGGAAGGGGAGGAAAGAAATGATGCAATACTATTCTGTTTGCTTGTACCATGTATGTGACCATATTCATATGTTTAATTATTCCCTAAATTATGAAAATGACTTTCCTCTCCAGTTATGCACTTCTATAAAAAGTTGTTTCTATTAATATTTTGGTGTATATGGACCTTTCTATCTTTGATATATATATATATATATATATATATATATATATATATATATACATGCTAGTAATGGGGGTTCTGGGTCAAGAAGTATGGATATTGGGTAGCTAGGTGGCGCAGTAGATAGAGCACCAGCCCTGAAGTCAGAAGGACCTGAGTTCAAATCTGGTCTCAGACACTTAACACTTCCTAGCTGTGTGACCCTGGGCAAGTTACTTAACCCCAATTGCCTCAGGGAAAAAAAAGAAGTGTGGATATTTTGGGTACTTTATTATCAGAATTTCAAATTGTTTTCCACAGTAAATAGATCAAATTCACAGCTCCATCACAGGGTATTAATGTTCTCATCCTTCTGAAGCCCCTCTAATACTATTTCCATCTTTTTTCAACTTTTCAAATGGGTAATAGTTTTTTATTCTTATCAATTAATTGCCTCATTCTTCAGTTTCAAATGTTTTTCCTCTGGCCATGCTCAATTCTTTAGAAGATGACTTTGCTTCCTACTTACTAAGAAAATGTAAGCCATAATCCATGAACTTTCTCATTTTCTCTACTACACATATAAAAATCACCTTTACATATTTCTTTATCTTCTCAATTGATGTGGAATAATTAGCTCAGTGGCTGCTGAGCTGCAGAAAGTTTATAGGGAGAATTTTTTTTAAAAGGACCAGTTCCACCATTCCATGGTTATTGTTAACTATCATCTGAAATACTAATATAAAAAAACTGCATATAAATTGGCAAAATATATTGAACCACTCAAAGCAGAACTGTCCATTCTTTTTCCCCCATATCTGTGTAAGCTTTTTTTCTCAATAGTATTTTGTTTTTTCCAAATACATGTAAAGATAATTTTAACACACATTTTTATAAGCTTATGTCCCCAATTTTTCTCCCTCTGTCCTTTACCTCTCCTTTCACAAGACAGCAAGCAATCTATTGTAGTTTAAATATGTACAATCCTTTAAAACACATTTCCATATTTGTACAAGAAAAATCAGACCAAAGGGGGAAAAAGCCACGAGAAAGAAAATCAAACAAACAAAAACAGTTAAAATACTATGCTTCAATCCACATCCAGTCTTCATATTCTCTTTGTGGATGTGGATGGCATTTTACATCTCAAGTCTATTGGAATTGTCTTGAATCACCACATTGCTGAGAAGAGCAAAGTCCATTACAGTTGATCATCACATAATTTGCTATTATTATATACAATGTTTTCCTAGCTCTGTTCACTTCACTCAGCATCAATTTATATAAGTCTTTCCAGGCTTTTCTGAAATCAGCTGTTCATCATTTTTATAGAATAATATTATATTACATCCATGTACCATAATTTATTCAGCCATTCTCCAGTTGATGGGCATCCATTCATTTTCCAATTCTTTGCCACCACAAAAAGAGGTACTACAAACTTTTTTGCACATGTGAGTCCTTTCCCCTCTTTGATTTTTTTTTGGGATACAGACCCAATAGAAGCACTGCTGGATAAAAGAATATACAGTTTTATAACCTTTTAGGCATAGTTCCAAGTTAGAGCTCTCAATTATTTTAAATAGTATTTTATTTTTCTAAATACATATAAGTAGTATTTTATTTTTCCAAATACATGTAAAGATAATCTTTAACATTCACTTTTGCAAAACCTTGTGCTCCAAATTTTTCTCCCTCTCTTTTTCCTTCCTCCCCCCTCCATAGACAGCAAGCCATCTAATATAGATTAAACATGTGCAATTCTTCTAAACATGTTTCCATATTCATCATGTTAGGTAAGAAAAATCAGATTAAAAGGGAAAAAAGCACAAGAAAGGAAAACAAACAATAACAAAAACAAAAAAGGTGAAGATATTATACTTTGATCCACATTCAGTCTCCATAGTTCTTTGGGTCTGCACCCCAAAGAAATCATAAAAGAGGGGAAAGGGCCTATATGTGCAAAATGTAGCAGTTCTTTTTGTGGTGGCAGAGAATTGAAAAATGAGTAGATGTCCATCAATTAGTGAATGGCTGAATAAGTTATGGTACATGAGAGTAATGGAATATTATCATTCCATAAAAAATACTGAACAAGCTGACTTTAGAAATGCCTGGAAAGATTTACATGAACTGATGCTGAGCAAAACAAGCAGAATCAGGAATACACTGTTCACAGTAACAGCAAGATTATATGATGATCAGCTATAAACACTTGGTTCTTCTCAATGGCTCAGTGATCCAAGGCAACCCCAATAAACTTTGGATGGAAAACATCATCTGCATCCAGAGAGAGAACTCTGGAGACTGAATATAAAATAACACATGCTATGTTCCTCTTTTTTCCCCTTTTTCTTCTGTTTTTTTTTCTCTCATGGTTTTTCCCTTCTGTTCTGATTTTTTTCTCCTAATGTAATTCATAAAGAAATATTTAAAAAGAAAAAATAACAATGTATATGTGTCGGAAAATTTTTTACATGTAATTGGGAAAAATAAAAAGTTAAAAAAAAAGAATGGTTTTGAGTAAAAAAGTAATTTTGACTATTATAAATATTCAAATTAACTATAAAGGACATATAAAGACAGTACCTATTTTCAGAGAAAGGTGATAAATAGAAGCATGTATAGAATGATTTTACATATATATATATATACATGTGTATATAGATATATTTATGTCTAATTATAACCCTCTCTAGAGTTCAGGAGGGAGGAAAAAGTTATATAATAATTTTGTTGTATATTTGAAAGGAATAGCAAGATGTACATCATAGATTGTCAGTTGCAATTTCATTTGCAACCATCTTTTTATTGTATTATGTTATGAAAATGCTTATTTTAGTTCATAAATTAGAAATAAAATAAATTACAAAAAGTGAGCTATTAGTAACTACCTTAGGAAGTTCAATTTCTCTATTCTCCTTGAAAAATGGGCAGGTCTGGGTCTTATAGAGCATCCCAAATAAGGCAATCAGTAAAAATCATTTGCGTTGCATGATTTTTTGGAGTAGTAATTCCTGTGGCAAACTTCATGTGGCTTACAAAATTGCTCATCACGATTGTGCCATTAAAACTTTTTCCTACACAGACCCACCAATCTATATAATGATAATAGAACAACAACAGCCACCCACCCAATCTTTGCCGTTGCCTTGCATGGATCCGTGAGAAGATAGACATTTTTATAAAAGCTAGGCAATTGTCTACGAGCCATAGAGAGGGAACAAACAGGGAAAAATTAAGAACAAAGATCTTTGTAAGGAAGACACTGCCAGGAGTCTGAGATGCAACATGACCAAGAGGAGGAGAGATGTGCTAGAATTGTTGCTTGTGATTATCTCCTTTTCACCTCTTGCTGTTGTAGGAGTGGCTGTTGTTGACATTTGTTACTGATGGTAACTACTTAGGGTGACTATAGGAAGTAAGCAGAACCCTGTGATACTTGGTAAATAACAGGTGGCAGTCAGAAGCCAACTTGTGTTCTCAGAGTACCAGGGCATAGGAGGAGAGGAAGTGGTTAAGGTGACTGTGACTGTGAATGTCAGCATCATAACAGAGGAAGTTCCTGAAAGAGGAGGAGACTGGGAGTCTGCAGTACCTAGCATTGGCCCTGGTTCTTCTTCCCTTATATGAGCATTGTGGTAAACGCATGGCCATGGGGCTAATGACTTGTTTACCACATGTAATGTATTTCACTACATTTAATAACTGCCTACAGAATAGAACAGGTAATGATCAGATCTATGTGATCAATTACTGTCTAGTATAGTTTATCTGAATTATGGGTACAACTGAATTTGCCTCCAGATTTTCTTCTTTGTTTTTCTTTCTTCCTTACTTCCCTCCTTCTTTCTTTCTTTTCCTTTCTTTTATTTCCTTCCCTCCTTCCTTCCCTCCCTCCCTCCCTCCCTCCTTCCCTCCTTTCTTCCTTTCTTCCTTCCTTCCTTCCCTCCTTCCCTCCTTCCCTCCTTCCCTCCTTCCCTCCTTCCCTCCTTCCCTCCTTCCTTCCTTCCTTCCTTCCTTCCTTCCTTCCTTCCTTCCTTCCTTCCTTCCTTCCTTTCCTCCTTCCTTTCCTTCTTTCCTCCTTCCTTCCCTTCTTTCCTTCCTTCCTTCCTTCCTTTCTTTCCTTCCTTTCCTCCTTCCTTCCTTCCTTTCCTCCTTCCTTCCTTCCTTTCCTCCTTCCTTCCTTCCTTTCCTCCTTCCTTCCTTCCTTCCTTCCTTCCTTCCTTCCTTTCCTCCTTCCTTTCCTTCTTTCCTCCTTCCTTCCCTTCTTTCCTTCCTTCCTTCCTTCCTTTCCTTCCTTCCTTTCCTCCTTCCTTCCTTCCTTTCCTCCTTCCTTCCTTCCTTTCCTCCTTCCTTCCTTCCTTTCCTCCTTCCTTCCCTTCTTTCCTTCCTTCCTTCCCTTCTTTCCTTCCTTCCTTTTCTTCTTTCCTTCCTTCCTTTTCTTCTTTCCTTCCTTCCTTTTCTTCTTTCCTTCTCCTTTTCTTCTTTCCTTCCTTCCTTCTTTTCTTTCTCCTCTCTGGTCAGGGATATTGGAAAAAGAAGGGATATCGCACCATCAAATTTGGCACTTTAGTGACATGAGTATTGTGACAATGTTTGCTTTCTCTCTTCTCTCATCCTAGAGACTTACAACTTTCTGGACAGCTCCCATCAGAGTTTTTGCATATACTACCTGCTAAGTCTTGTGTGAGAACTGCTAGGGTTGAAGTCATCCAGGCCACATACTTAGGGAAGACAGCTTGGTAAAGTAGAGAGTACTAGATTTGGACCCAAAGAACCTCAACTCATATCTTAATTCTGCCAATTTCTATTTTTTGAATCTGAATGAATTATTTTACTTCTCTAATCTTCACCTATAAAATAAGGGGATTGTATTATTGTGACCTCTCACATCCCATATGATACCAAACCAACACTAAAAAAATATAATTTTCTTCAATCTTCTTTAAACTTCTTTAAACTTTGTGTATCTACTTTTACTAGAATTTTTAAGTTAGAATATTCCCATGCAAAGAAATTAAATAGTAGCTATAAATTGTCTAATGTCATCAAGTGTATTTCTGTTTTTTATTTTATATTTCATGCATATATCATATTATATATCAATATGTCAGATAACCACTTTTTAAAGTGCTTTTACTTAATATTGGTTTTCTTTATCATAAGGAAGGATTCAGTCTGAGGAAGAGGATCAAGGTATTGCTGTAATATAAAAACAAAAGACATTAATAATGCTTTTAAAAATAAATAAATTATAAAAACCAAATAGAAAAATAGGAAAAATGCATTAGACTCTTTAAAGATTCACACTGTAATGGAAAAGAAGACAAATCAACAGAGAGAAAAATATCATACTCTAAGGTGCTATGATAAATTTAAATGAATATAAGCTTTGAATATCAAAGAATTCTTTATTTGCTAAAAAAAAAATGATGGAAAACCAAGAAAATAGCCCAGCAAAAATTAGATTTGGATGAACATCTTACACAATATATTATAATAACTTAAAATGAATATGTAATCCTGTGCTAGCCTGGGCCTGAATCAGTCCAGTCTCATGGTATTTTAGGTTTAATATTGGAACAAAACTAGGCACTCACAAGTTATTTGATAGTTAATTAAAAAAAAAGATTTATTTAATCATAGGAAAATATTCAATAAATATAGGTACCTCATGTTGTAAAGACCTCAAACTGATTCTGATGAGTGAAACTCCCAATAAAACTTGTAAGATTTGCTATCACCCTGTCCCTCCCTTTCCATATAGAAAACAGGGAAATTAAAGAATACTAACGAATAGAGATAGCTTTCACAAACTTGATGAGGAGAAAAGCAACAGCAAACAGAGATGTCTGTGTATGCTGTCTCCATACTTATAGTAGGTAGTGTGGGAGAGGTGTATCTCTTTATTCCATTTGAACATCTCTGGATTCAAACTTAATTTTTTTTACATAATGATAATAGGAGATTGTCCTATTAACTATAAGACCAGCAAAGTTAAGAAATTTTCTAAATTATCTAAGAAAGAATGAGGACTAGGGAAGCAAGAACAAGAAAAAGGGAATAGGAAATCTAACCCTACCAGTACTATTCCATTAAGAGACTGAAAATGGTTCTGAGGCTGTGCCAGTCAAACTGGTTTCACAGGTTAACAAAAACTCATATGATATTCCAGGGTGTAAATATTGCAGGGCCACACACATAGAAAAGCAATTTAACTAAGTTTACATATGGCCTCAAATACTTGCTAGCTGTTTGACCTTAGGCAAGTTGCTTAACCCTATTTTCCTCAATTTCCTTATTAATAAAATAAGTTTGAGATAGAAATGGAAAATATTCTGGCATCTTTGCCTAGAAAACCCCAACTGGGAGTCACAAAGAGTTGAAGATGACTAAAATGACTAAACAAAATAATAACTTTTCCTTATAAACACTCTATTTTTCTTCTTCCCAGAACCATCCCAATATAACAAAGATTAATTTTTAAAGACTTTTAAATAATATTTTAATTTTTAATCCACTTACATGTCAAGACAATTTTTATCATTCATTTTTATAAGATTTTAGGCTCCAAAATTTTCTCTCCTTTCCTCCCTTCTTCAGAAAATGGTAGGCAATTTAATATATTTTATACATATGCTATCATGTAAAACATTTTTCCTTATTAATCACAGTTGTCAAAGAAGAAATATCAAAAAACCCACAAAAATAATACAGTGAAAAAATTTTCTTTCATCTGCATTCAGAGATAATCTGCTCATTTCACTTTGCATCAGTTCACGTAAGTCTTTACTGGTTTTTCTGATATATGCCTGTTTATCATTTATTATTGTAGAAAAGAATTCTATTATACTCACATACCATGGCTTGTTTAGCCTTGATAGGACATTTCCTCAGTTTCCAATATTAGAAGATTTTTGAAAGAAAAAAAATTAGAAAAAATGCCAATATTTTCCTAGCAAAGTTTTTTTGGGTAGCTTTCAACAGATCTTCTCAATTGGTCTTAAAAATCTCAGGGTCAGAGGGAATGAGATAATAAGCATTTACATAAACCCTACTGTGATCATTAAATCTGTAAGTCACTTAAGGAAATAGGTTTCAAATTCCCTTAGTCAATTCTGAGGCAGTTTTTTTAGTTGTCTGAAGGAGTATTTGGGAAGACTTCAGAACGTTTTTTCCTTATTCTACCATCTTGACATTGAAAGTCCAAAGGGATATGAATTAAAGGTAAGCACTAAATCTAGAACAAAATATATCTCTAGTCTAATGAAAATCTTTGCTTTCTTCCATCCTTTGAAGTGAAAACACCCAGAGATAAAGGGCTGAGGGCACTGATCAGAGAAAGAAGATCCTTTTGGTTATTTTAGATCACCAGCTTGAGGGCAAAAAGGGATTCCTAAAAGATAAGGTAAATTTTCTTCTACCAGATGAAGTAGATCGGTTTTGTTATATTTCTCTTATTCAGAATTCTTATAATTCTTATAGGAATTCTTATATATTCTTATATAATTCCTATATGTTTCTTTTCTTTTCTTTTCTTTTCTTTTTTTTTTCCTGAGGCTGGGGTTAAGTGACTTGCCCAGGATCACACAGCCAGTAAGTGTTGAGTGTCTGATACCGAATTTGAACTCAGATCCTCCTGACTTCTGGGCTGGTGCTCTGTCCACTGCGCCACCTAGCTGCTCTAGAATTCCTATAAATGTTATCTGATATGGTCTTCAGTGTAAAAATGTCTGAGAGCAAGTGAGTAGGGAATATTATGTTATTATGTTAGTCTCTCTCTAAAGAATGCTTGGATTTAAAATAATGCTTAATTAGTTTCTGATGGACTTGTGCCCAAAACACATAGGATAGTATTAATTTTTTTCCTTCAACCATAGATAAGAATTAATCTAAATCCTCAGAAGGATTGATGGATCCAAGAAAGCCAATTGTGAAGTCTTCAGTGTGTAAACTGATACATCAGAAATAGGCAAACTATGAATTAGTGCTTGATTTATTGTTTTGTTTCTTGTCTAGATTTAATGATAGAAAATTTTTTAATAATGCAGATTAAATTTAAAAGTGAGTCCTATTGTATATTTTTCAGAGAACTACTTTTTAATTTTTTACCAGCACACCCCTAATTATAATTTTATCTTTAGATCAGATTATTTTTGTAGATGTGTTATAAATATTTGTTGAATTTAATGCAGACCTTACAAAGAAAATCCTATTTTTACAAGTTCCTTTTTTTTTTTTTAACTTTTGAGAAGAAAAGAGATAAATGCAGAGCAACTAATCTCTGCTGCTTTGAAGTTGGTCTAGTCTTTTAGAACTGTAGGCAGATGGTCACAGAGGCTTGGTCAATGAATCTATTTTTAGGATGCAGAGCTATTTGTTGACCTGTATCACAAGTTTGCAATAACGAATATCTGTTTGGAATTTTACATGCTCTAACTATTGTGGATTTCTCCTTTTTTCCTCCTCTTTTTCCTTTTCCTTTTTTCCTTCTTTTCTTTTTCTTCCTTCTTGCTGCCTCTCCCTCCCACCAAACATCCTTTTCTTCTTTTCTGCCTTTTATTTACTTCCTTTTTCTTTTTAAAACTTGCTCCTCCCCTCTCCTTTCCTTCCTTGATGTCTAGGAGGCAGGCAGGTCACATAGTAAATAGAACTCGGGACCTGGAGTCAAGATACATTTGAGTTTAAATTTTATCCCAGACATTTACTAGCTTGTGTGACCCTGACCAAGTCACTTAATTTCTTAATTAATTTAAATATTTCCTCATCCATAAAATGGGAATAATAACACTTACCTCTGAGTATTATTTTAATTTTTATCAAAGCGTTTTATTTTTCAAAAGATACGCATGGATAATTTTTCATCATTAAATCCTTGTAAAACCTTGAGTTCTTCCCCCTTTCTCCCCACTCCCTCCCCTAGATAGCTAGTAATCCAATATATGTTAAATCCAATATATGCATACATATTTATACAATTATCTTGCTAAACAAGAAAAATCAAATCAAAAAAGACAAAAATGAGAAAAAAAAATGCAAGCAAACAACAACAAAAAGAGTGAAAATGCTATGTCCTAATCAACACTCGCTTCCCACAGTCTAGATTTAATGGGTATAAATGGCTCTCTTCATCACAAGATCATTGGAATTGGCCTGAATCATCTCATTGGTGAAAAGAGCCACATTCATCAGAATTGATCATCATATGATCTTATTGTTGCCATGTACAATGATCTCCTGGTTCTGTTCATTTCACTCAGCATCAGTTCATGTAAGTCTCTCCAGGCCTCTCTGTATTCATCCTGCTGGTCATTTCTTATAGCACAATAATATTCCATAACATTCTTATATGAGAATTGTTTTGAGGCTAAAATGAGATGTTTGTAAATCATGTTGCAGACTTTAAAATATGACATAAATTCTACCTATTATTATTTTCTTTCTGTCTTTCTCTTTCTACTATGAAATTCACAGGCAAAATTGCTAACTCAAATCTGTGGAAAGAAAAGGTCTTTTAATCATAATTTATCAATTATTGAGTAAATTTACTATTATTGCTGTTTTTTTTTTTTTTTTTTTTTTACTGTACCTTATTGCCAAATAACTAGTATTAACCAGAATTACTATTTAGCAATAAGAATGCAATTGCCTCTATTTTCAGTTAAATGATGTGTAATATGATGTGCCATTTGCCTCATATATCCCTATAATGCTTTTAGTTTGGAAGTACCATTTTATTTATTAAGAAGATACCCCAGTAGTTACTTTGACTACTGCTTAAAAATGACTAGATCATATGTGCCCCCTGGTGGTCTAAAGAAATAATTCTAATTCTTTGGTGTTCAATTATTTGAAGCAATAGAAAATTGTCTCATATCATCATAATACAAATGTCTCAGCTTCAGTATTCTTTTTTTTCTACCAATACACTTAAATCAAACTACTATACAATAGCTGAATTAACTTATTTCAATTTATTTGTTTTTTCATTTTCTCCTTTGATGGCTGTGCTAAATGATAATCTTGAATTAAAGGGCAATATCATTAGGTCCTGGGATCTAATTTCAGTGAACTATTCCAAAGAGTTAGATGACATTTCCAGAGTATGTAGTTGAATGAATGAAAAAGCACTTATTAAGTACTTATGTGCCAAGTATAACGCTAAACACTATGGATACAAATACAAAAGAGAAATTGGATCAAATGAGATTATTGTAAAATCATCAGCCATTGCCTGAGACAATCTGGGTTAGGTAACTTGCCCAGGGTCACACACCTAATGTTTGGGAGCTAAAAAAATACTATTATTATTAAAAGAGGGAGACAGCACTTGGAGAGGTATGATGGGCAGGGAAAGGTGTTTCCCTCTAGGAATTTTGAGGGATGACAAGTGGAATCATGGGGCAGTATATTGATATGCCTGCCCCTAACACAACTCCACACTAATTGCCTCCACTATTCTAGGAGGGAAGAGCTCCTGCCTGATCCATCTCAGAGACACCTCCATATTCTCTCCCTCTCCCAACCTTCTATAACTCCTAAACTCCTACACTGATACTATCTACCTTGCCTCAACCCCCTGCAGCCACCTATGCTGTCTGACTCTACCATAAAACCAACTTAGTGATTGGTGGAGTCCTTGCCTGGACCCTCAAACTGAATATTCAGTGGCTATATTAAACTCAGCATGTCCAAAACTGAATTCCTTACCTTTTCCCCAAAACTTTCCCTTCTTTTGAACTTCCCTATTACCTTGGAGGGTATCAACAACCCATTTCCCTGCTTTTTTGTGTGTGTGAGTTTTTTTCCCCTATTAAATTATAAGCTCTTTGAAGACACTTTTTCTTTTTATTTGTATTCCTAATACTTAGCATAGTACCTAGAATGTTGTTGTTGTGTCATGTCCCATTCTTCATCACCTCATTTGGGGTTTTCTTGGCAAGGATACTGGATTTGGATAATGGTTTCCCATTTCCTTCTCCAGCAGATCATCACCATCATTTGATGATCATCATTATCAAATCATCATTTACAAATGAGGAAACTGAGGCAATCAGGATTAAGTGACTTGCCTAGGGTCACACACTAGTATCTGAGATCAGATTTAAATTCAGGAAGATGAGCCTTCCTGACTCCAGGCCTGGAACTCTAGACATGGCACCACCTGTCTGACCCAGAAACATAGTTGGCATTTAATAAACATTTATTGAATTGAATTGGTTGATCTCCTTGCCCTAAATTTCTCTCCACTCCAGATCATACTCCACTCAACTATCAAATTAATCTTCCTAAAGATCTATATTTATCATCTCCATCTATTGCTTGTCCAGATGTTAAACAAAAATCTTTAGTGGGTATCACCCTAATATATGAGACAAAGTTAGGGGGAAAAAAAAAGCTAAAAGTATTTTATTTAGCACACCAAGACAGCAGAGTGGTTGGATTCAGCTCAGTCTAGAAGTTGTCCATAAAAGGATATATACTTAGTGATTTTAAAGAAAAGACAATGAGGAAACAGATTAGGGCCACCTCAACTCTTCCCCATTATAGTATTTTAGGGATATGGGATTAGTGTGTCTGAAAACATTTCCCCAGGAACCACCTTCTCAACTTGCCTCGATTTGATAATAGTTTTTAGAGCAATAAGAAGGAAGGAAATAAGCATTTATTAAGCTGTGACTACATGCCAAGCCTCTGCTAAACACTTTACAAATATCCCATTTAATTCTCACAGCAACTGTAGAGGAAAGAAAAAGAAAAAGTAAAAAGGAAGAATACAGAATTCTGGTGTAATAATAACAATAATAGCATTTACATAGCACTTAAACATTTGCAAAGCTCAAAAATATCAATAAATCCAGTCAAGTAAAAGACATTCTAACATTTGTAACATCCAAAATGTATTTATTATTTTGCATATTAGTCCACCATCATTTTGTCCTGAGGTGAGCTGTGTTATTCTCTATTAATCTTCTGGTATCATGGTTGATCAAAATTTATTTTTATGGTATTGATGTTATAGCATAAATATGCTATACTAGATATAACATAATAAATAATTCTATTTTACAAATACTATAATTTATTCAGCTATTCTCTGGTTTTTGAGCATCAAATTTCTTTTTTTTTTATATTGTGTTGCTATGAACATTTTTGCATAGACAAGACTCTTACCTCTTTGAAATTTAAAACTTAGTAGTTTAAAGCTTGAGTTTGAGTAGCTAGGTGGTACAGTGGACAGAATGCTGGGTCTATAGTCAGAAGATTCATCTTTCTGAGTTTAAATCAAGTCTCAGACACTTAATAGTTGTGTGACCCTGGGCAAGTCACTTAGCCCTGTTTATCTCAGTTTGCTCATCTCTAAAATGAGCTGGAGAAAGAAATGGCAAACCATTCTATTATCTCTATCAAGAAAACCCCAAATGGGGTCACAAAGTATTGACATGACTGAAAAAAAACTAGGACCTTTGGATGAAAGGGTACTTTTCAATGAAAAATGATAAAGAAATCAATTGAAAAAAATTCCTGAATAAACACATGCCATTGAAAAACTAAAGAAAAAAAATCCTAGTATAAATCTTTATGTATAGAGAGTCAGCACCTCCTGAAATTAAGTCATTTATGTTATTGCTGCAGATAATATGGGGGGATTTTCTTATATACAGGATGACCTATTCCTGCTTTAGATAGAGGGGCAAGATAGGTAAGTTGGCATCAATGCCCAAAGGCCTGTATGGAGATCCACCTCCTAATAGTATAGCTTGGCTTCTATCAATATGGTTTTATATGTAAAATCATTCAAATGCTCTATTTCAAATTTCCTTATTTGTTCTCTTTCAGAGTTAAGCTCAAAGATTATCTCCAAGGTTCAACTCCAGCTTATACAAGTAAAACATATATATGAAGTGGCCATCTACAACACATTGTGGGCACACCATAGCTTTCACATTGATATCTGGACATTTATCTACTTACTGAACTGTCAAACCACTGTTTCCAGAGAAGCATCTCTTTTTTCTTCATTAACAGAATCGATCTCTTTATTTACAGAAACTTTTTGGCAATTGTTTTCAATTGCATAAAACTTTTCAGGACCTCATTTGGGATTTACTTAGCAAAGAAACTGGAATAGTCTATCATTTCCTTCTCCAGCTCATTTTATAGATGAGGAAACTGAGGCAAACAGAAGTAAGTGATTTGTCCAGGGTCACACAGCTAGTAAATGTCTAAAACTAGATTTGATCTTATAAAATGAATCTTCCTGACTCCAGGCCCAGAATTCTTTCTACTAAGCCTCCTAGCTTCCCTCTTACATAAATCTCTCCTCTCACAATGATGATATTTAAGATTTTAAATTTAATCACTTACTTAATTATAAGTCAAAAAAAATACCAGTAACATCCCTAGATATTCATATATTAAGATAAAATGCAGGAATAACAAATACAAAATAATCCCCACATAAACCTGGGTCATACTCTTCCACAAATACACTCAGTATCTCTAGGGGACAGAGGGCACACAGAAACCTGATAGGTAAAGATGTTCAAGAGGAAAACCTGCAGGGTAATTCCCAATTCTTCACCATAGGCTTTGATGTCAAGAATAGCTGTATCATATAAAGCCTCTTACCTGTTAACTACTGCCCTTCTCATCCCCACTACTTTCCTGCTTGGTAAATTTTCTCTTCTATCAAAGCAACAAAGCATTTCTAAGCCCTTCAGCTCACAATTACCCTCAGAAGGATGCTTAGGAAATTTTACACTATTAATTTAGTTAGCTTTAAACAAGAAGACTGCAACGCTCAGCACCAGGCTGATTGTCAGATAAAGCAAATAAGCAGAGCCAGCTATTTACTTACCAAGAGGCTGCAGAAAAGGAGCTCCGTTGGCTCTTTTACAAAGCAGATAAGCCCAACTACAACTAGCTCTACTCACCAGGATCTTGAAATGATCCATTAACTTGTAGCAAAAAGAAGCAATTCAGAATAATAGGCATCCCTGAAAGACTTCACTTCTCTCAAAATCTAGGCAACACTGAAAGGCAACCACTGCAGCTGAAGCTCTTATCCAATGAGATGGAGCTTTCTTCTAACGAATTAGAAATCCTGCAGATGAAACCTCCTGCTGACTACTGTTGCAACCATGTCTCCACAGAGCTGTGACATTTCACATTAACTCTAAAACATATTAGCCACATTTTTTAAAAAAGCAAAAAAAAAAAAAAAAAAACCCAAACAAACAAAAAACTTACAAACTCCAACCACAACAAAGTGAGAAATATTTGAATTTGCATTCAAGAGTTCTCTCTCTGGAAGTGAGTAGCATTTTTTTTTCCATCATGAATCCTTTGGAATTGCTTTGAATCTTTGTATTTGAATGTGTGTGGTTTGTTGATTTGTATGTTTGAAGTATTTTCTTTTTGACCAGGGAGCTCTGGAATTTGACTATAATATTCCTAGGAGTTCTTATTTGAGGATTTCTTTCAGAACTGATGTATGCATTCTTTCAATTTTTATTTTACCCTCTGGATATAAGATATTGGGGAAATTTTCCTTAACAATTTCTTGAGATATGATTTTCTAGACTCTTTCTTTGATCATGGCTTTTAAGTAGTCTGATAATTCTTTTCTCCTTGATCTATTTTCCAGATCAGTGGCTTTTCTGATGAGATAATTCACATTTTCTTCTATTTTTTAATTCTTTTGACTTTGTTTTATTGTTTCTTGGTGGCTGCAGTCTTACATTTTCCCAATTCTAAATTTAAAAAAATATTTTCTTCAGTGAAGTTTTCTACTTCTTTTCCCATTTGACCAATGTTGCTTTTTAAGGAAGTTTTTTCTTCACTGGGATTTACCTCTTTTTCTATCAGATCAATTCTGTTTTTTAAGGTGATATTTTCTTCAGCATTCTTTAGTTTCGGCAATATGTACAATCCTCTATGAAAGGGTAAGGATTTCAAGGTCTATATGACTTTGTACCAAAGATAGAGTAATAATGGACCAGAGATGTTCAATCAGTATTCTGTCCAAAAACATTCCATCTTTTTGGGGTAAAATTTTCCAGAGACTGGATCCAAAAAATAGATAGGACAGAATTTCCTTTCCCTTCCCAAGGTTTGCTTCATCATAGACATGCTTCTTAGAGTTGGGTCATGATGATAATTGATTACTAGAGGTTTACCTATTTTATTTTATTACCTATTTTCCTGAGACAGGGAAAAGGGCCAGTTTGTCAACTTGAAGCAGACCAAGGAAAACATGGAATAGAAGATGAGTTACCTTTTGGGACATTATAACCTATAAGGATCATCTGATTATCTCAACACAATATAATATAACAAATTTCATGTCCAGATTGGCAATGGATCCACTCCCCCAACTCTTTTGTTTTCCTAATTGTTTAATTTAGTTATTTAGCTCAACAGAGGGCATATAACGACTTTCATAATTGCTGACATCAGCAAAATTCTTCCATTAGTCTTTACTTTCAAAGGAAAGGACTAATTATGCTAGTACTATTCTCTCTAGGATCTAGATCAAGAGTGGGCAACATCCAGTCTTCAGGATATATTAGGTCTGTGAAATCATTTGATATGACCCTGCCAATGATGAGCTGAAAACTAGGTATAGCAACCTCCCACTGCTTGAATTTTTAAGTTGAAAATTTTGTATGATCTGAAATAATGTCATATCCAAATGGCCCATGGCCCTGTGCATAAAAAAGGTTGCCCATCATCTACTCACATTTCAGCCAAACCTATGGACACCACCCAGTGTCAATAGATCTTACCCTACACATCTCTCAAGGCTCTTCATACACCAGCCACGTGGCCCACAGGTTAGGACAATGGAATGACTTGTAAGGACTCCAGGCTGTCGGCTACCTCTGATTTTGATATTAATATTTAGTAGTAATACCAAATAATTAATTTGGTATTAATAGCCAATGAAATCCAATGGCACATACCTTGTTTGGTAAAACTATTGCTAAGTGGTAAAAATTGAGTTCCTCCTCAGGATCCAGGTCGTTATAGGTAGGGAATTATTGTCCCATCAGAGGAGGTAAGGTATCTGGTTAGAACCAAAGACTTCATCTAGCCACTGGGGGAGTAGTAACTTATCCAGTAAGGACACTAACATCTGAAGGACTTGGGAAAATTTAAGTATTATTGCACCATTTTCATTTTGTCTTACCCATTTTATTAGAGGGCCCATTTTGTATCACCCAACTCATAAATGAACTCTGAAGGGTGACTGTATCATCTCATATCACATGTTCACTAACAGCAGACACCTAAAAAGTATTATAACAGGTGAACATTTCATGAAACAGGTACCTCCAGAAACCTAATTCATTTGTTCTGATCATTCCTAAATACCTGTTAAGGACTCCATCTAACCTGATCTTTGTTAGCAAAGAACTCCCCAAACCCCACAAGTTCATAAGAACTCAAGAGAGAGCTGGATGGGATAGACTACTTTAATGAGGATGTAGCCTATTCTGACTGAGACCATTCAAAAAAAGCAGATGGACCATGAAAAATACTAAGGTGGGAAATGTTAGTTCTGCAATACCCCAAAGAATTCAATAAACCTCTGGCTATCCCATTATAAACTATGGGCATCAATGCCACTAGGAAGTAAGGTCTTTTTCAAATTTCTGTCTACTACGTTTGTAGCAGAATTCAGGAAGTGATGGGGAAGGATAATGAAGGTACATTGAACTATTTCCAAAGTGAAATCAAACTCTACTTGACTAGTGTTAGCCACAGGGATAGAGAAAAAGAATTAGTAAAGTTAACAGTTCTATCTCACTCACAAGGGGTCCAGGTTATCAGATCCACCATATTGATAAAGTCAGAATGATAGTCATAGCCAATCCTTTATGTGCCACACACAATTGTTGTAAGGGGAAGTGGTACATAGTAGTATTCAGATTTACTGCATTTCCATGACTAGGAAAGAAATGTTTTTCACTTCTGCTGTGATCTGATTTTGTTAATATAACTACAATGGATGGCTTGGGCAACTCCATGGCTTTCCATTTGGTCCTACCCAAAATAATCTGCAGGGAAATTTCTTAAAGGAGATATAAGTAAGGATTTCCAAATGCTAGAGATATTTTGCCTTGGGGGTCAGCCCTCTAAACCTTTCTCTTACTCCTATAGAAACTGAGGTTCCTTGATATGTTTGTTGGAAGTACCTTAGTGAAAAAAATGTTTCTCAACCTTTCTTCCCCTTTCCCCTAGTATATCTTATCTCCCTCCCTTTCTTTTTTTAAAGTCGTCAGAACACACCAAAACTATCCATTGGACTCTGTCTTATTTGACTGATGGCAGGAAGACTGTAAAAGAACACATATCATTCCCCTTTGGGGTCATCCAGAACAGGGCTTCTTAAACTTTTTCTAATAGCAACCCCTTTTGCTCAAGAAATTTTTATGTGACTCCAAGTATATACATAGATAAAATAGATATAGATATCAAACATTTACTGATAATAAATCATATTTATTCAGTTATGAGACCCCATATAGAATCATGACCCACAGTTTAAGAAGTTGGGATCTACATAAAAAAGGGAAAAGGACCCACATGTGCAAAAATGTTTGTTGCAGCCCTTTTTGTAGTACAAAGAACTGGAAACTCAGTGGATGCCCATCACTTGGAGAATAGTGAATAAGTTATGGTATATGAATGTTATGTAATATTATCGTTCTGTAAGAAATGATCAGCAGGATGAATACAGAGAGGCCTGGAGAAACTTACATGAACTAATGCTAAGTGAAGTGAGAACATTGTCCGCAGCAACCAAAAAATTATGTGATGATTAACTGTGATGGACTTGGCTCTTTTCAACAATGAAGTGATTCAGGTCAAGTCCAAAAGAGTTGTAATGGAGAGAGTCACCTACATCCAGAGAGAGGACTATGGGGACTGAATGTGGATCACAACAAAGTATTTCGCCACTTTTGTTGTGTATGCTTGCTTTTTGTTCTCTTATTTTTTCCCCATTTTTGATCTATTTTATTATGCAGCATGATAAATGTGGAAATATGTATAGAAGAATTGCACATGTTAACATATTAGATTACTTGACATCTAGGAAAGGAGGTGGGGAAGAGGAGGGAGAAAATAATTGGAATACAAGGTTTTACATGGGTGAATGCTGAAAACTATCTTTGCATATATTTCTAAAATAAAAAGCTATTATTTAAATAAAAAAAATCCGGGATCTAGAATGACAGTATCCTTGTTGCTCATGTTCAGCATCCCTATGTGTCCAAATGGGACAGGCATTTTAGGAATGCTTTAATCTTGGGCTTTTGCTATCAATATGTTGGTGATAGAGTTGTTGTTGCTTCTGGTTTTTATTTTTCTAAAATCGGGGAGGAAAGGAATCCATCTTAGCTATATTATACTGGGCAGGTAAAACATGTAAGTATCAATATTCACATCATTTGTGCATAGGCAAGCTCATACCTTCTTTACCAAATTAGTTAATATCTAAAGGGGGGAAAGCATACAATGTTGGTTTTAAAACAGTGCTATTTAAATTGTCATCTTGATTTGAAATTAACTTTAAAATAATCTTTAAATTCAAAATAATACAATAAATATTTAAACTCTCAATTTCTGAGGTATTCTTCCCTAGTATTGGTTCCTGAAAGCAGGTTAATATGTCCATCAAATGGCAATGAGTGTTATACTAAATTTTAAATTTTAATTTTACTTAAAATTTTAATTCAATGTAACAATAACAGTAGTTTGGCTTAGCTCATAAATACCAAGTTATATTGAAGACAAAACTATATTACTTTTGTATTTATATTCTGAGCACATGGTAGATATTTATTGGTTATATACATTGTTAAACTACTAGTAACTAGTTTTGCTCATAAGGTTAGCAAACAGTTATAACTTTTAGATATAGTTATTCCAATTCTGAAGAAGTTATTCCAATTTTGTAAAAATGGGGAAAATGATAAAGTTTTTTCATGAAAACTTTTAACTATGACAATGGCATCGTGTAATTTTGATCACCTTGATCTTTTCTTTTTGACTCTATAATAGCAGAAGAGAAAAATCAATGATTTTTTTTTTACCATCTTAAAGCAGACTCCAAGAAAACGGCATAACCTGTACAACCTAATCCACCAACCAAAACTTTATCATGTTCCTTATGCACCACCACTGAAGGCAAAAGCAATAATTATGGGAGGGAGGAGAAGAAGAAGGAAGTCTTTTTAATTAACTAGACTAGATGGCATCAATGGCTGCTTGTTTTTTAATAACTTCTCTTATACAATGCCTGATCTGTCCTTCTCTTGCCATTCCTATAGTTCCTTTTCCCATAGACAGGCCTATTTTCTTAGATAGTTAGTGTCTGTTCCAATCCACTACTCAAATTTTACTAGCAGATCTATCCCAAGTTGGATGGTAATGAGCTAGAGAATATCCATAACTAAAATCTTAGGCCATTAAAGGTACAGATCACCCAAAAGACTGGATGTAACTGCCCCCAATGCAAAGTGGTCTTTGGACATGGCAGGCTATAGTGTGGCAGTATTGATTCTATCTATAGTCTATTGAACCATCTCTTCTAAAAAATTCACCACCTCTCTTGATGACTTTCCTTATCCCCAAGAAGCAATAACTGTTAATAGGAATTCATTTTTATGGGTCTGCTTCTATATAACTCTCCATCTGAGCCACTTAGAAAGCCATTCATATATTTAATTGGCTTTAGAAAAGAAAATCTTTTGTTACCCCCCCCCCCTTACTAATCATTGTTCTGACTCAATGCTTAGACTTTTTCTACAATTTTCACAGCTTGGTAGTAAAAAGTCTGCCCACCTTACCTATGGATGTAGTAATACAGAAGCCTGAAGTTCTTCTATTGCTAGGGCAGATTCCCAGTTCTCACCTTCTCTTTTGCAATTATCTTCTCATATAGCCCTGATTCCAGCAGTACTTAATATATTTCCCACATAAAACTCAGGATTGAATTCCATACTTCCCTTTCACAATCTGTTGATTCCTATTTCTTACCTGTCGGTTCACTTGTGCTCTGACTACCTGATTAGTAATCCTCTTTATGGTAGACTCTTTAAAAACTAATTTCTCTACATCTAGCTGTTGAAAGCACATATATGTGCATTACCTTTTCCCATTTCAACTATATAAACTGTGAGATCATTTCTTTTTTCCTTCTACTAATGCACTTTATTTAAAAAAAAATTTAATCAACAAAATGTATTGTCTCTTCCTACCTTCCCTCATTAGGAAAAAAAAAAACCTCTTGTAATAAATATGCATAATTAAGTAAAATAATATTTTTTCTTAACCACACCCAAAAAATGCATATAATTTTGCACTGAGTCTATTTTTCTGCGAGGAAGTAGGCAGAATGCTTAATCGTTGGTTCTATGGAATCATGGTTAGACAATTGTATTGTTAGAGAGCTTAACTATTAAAAAGTTCTTTTGTCTTTAGAATGTTTTTCTTGATGCATATACATTGTACTTCTGTTTCTCTTTACTCTGTATCAATTTCTACTCATGTTTACAGATTTCTCTGAAATAATCTTTCATCATTTCTTGTTATAATAGTATTGTCTTCTATTCATAGGCCATAATTTATTCAGCTGTTCTCTAATTGCTGGAACTTAATTTCCACCTGTCACTATTAAAAAACAAACAAACAACCTATCATCAATCAATCTTCTACTTTATGAGTGTTTATCCCATTCATATTTTTAAAATTGTGTATTTATTTTCCCCTTCATCTTATTATTTTGTTTTCTCCTTTTCCTCTCTTTACAAAGGAAGTAAGAGTATGCTGAGTACTTGTGCTCTATAATTAATTTGATCTTATTTCTGCTTCCTATTCCCCCTTCTCTTTGCCTCACTCACATTCTAGTAATGGGTCCTCACTCCTTAACTTTTTTCAATCCCTTTTAACAATTTACTTTCCAAGTTTAATATATTTTGCTTATAATTGATCCCTCCCTAAGTTTACCCTCACTCTCCACCTCTTTCCCTTTATCCAGTCCCATCTATTTTCTTACTGAATTGTATGTACATTAATCTGTGTATTCTTATTTTGACAACTAAAATGAAAATGAAGTTTCAATGTTGCCTTTCACTTCAGCCCTTCTTTACTTGTAGTCTTGTGTACATTATGAAAAAAAGCTCTATCCTTTCTTCCCCTTTTGTCATTAAGATAGTCTTTTTCTCTTTTCTCCTCCATTTTCTTCTTCTAATATCATCAAAAGAATTAAACTACTCTCAAGCTCTATCTTATTTGCCTCTATGTATCTTGGTGAAGAAGGGTTCTTAGAAGACACATAACATTTATCCCTATTAGAATGTCAATCTCTTCATCCATAACTAGTCCCTTTTAATTACTCACTTTTATTTAACTTTTCATATTTCTTTTGATTCTCTTTCTTTTCTCTAATACTATAATCACTCTGCTTCAGGTCCTCATTACCTTGCTCTTGGATTATTTAATAGTAAATCAAATTTATTTTCCTAATTGTATCAGGCCTGACACTGTCATTTCCCTTATCAATAAATTCCCATGATTCTCCCAGTGGTTTTTTATTTTGGATTTATTAAGAGATAGTTAAATAGGACAGTGGATAGAGTGCTGGGTTTAGAGTAGGAAAGAACTGAATAAAAATTCAGTCTCAGGTTAGTCTCACTAACTACCTCTATAATTGTGGGAAAATCACATCTCAGTTTCCTTAACTGTAAAATGGGAATAATAATGATAACAATGACTTCCCAGGGTAGTTTTGAGAATAAAATGAGATAACATTTGTAAAGCAGTTGATAAATATTAAAGAATTATATATACACTAAGTATTACCATTAGAAGTAGTACTGTATTTACTTGTCTTCAGTTGTTCACAAGAGAAAGATCTTAAGTTTTAACAGTCCTACTATGAATCAAAAGCATTACAAAGAAGCCAGGAAAACTGATGTAAGTTGTGAGCTCAAAAGAAATACTGAATAGAAAGTACTTTTGTTAATCTTAGTGTGTCACATAAAGGTCAGCTGTTGCTGCTACTGCTGATATGGTGGTGGTGTTGGTAGGCGTCTGGATTAACATATAGCCTCCAAGCCCACGGTGTGGTGATGACTTCATTCCCATGTACAGCACTCTAAGTAGAAATAATGTACTTACTGATAAGAGTATACGGCTAAATGTTTAATAACCACACTGGTGGTGAAGGGGGGGAAAGGGAGAGAATGGAGAGGGAATTTTTAAGTTAAATATGTATCATCAACCTTTTCTTAAGTGTAGACAATCAGCCCTTGGGGGAAGATAGGTGCTAGTGTAGGAGTCTTAAAGACTCGTCTTCATGAGTTCAAATCTTGCCTCAGGCACTTATTGGCTGTGTGACCCTGGGCAAGTCACTTAACCCTATTTGCCTTAGTTTCCTCATCTGTAAAATGAGCAGCAGAAGGAAATGGCAAACTACTACCAAGAAAACCCAAATGGGGTCACCAAGAGTTGACATGATTGAAAAGCTAATAAACAGCCAATCAACAAAAAAAATCAAGCCCTGATTTATAACAATTGCTGATTTCAAGACATGGGCTTATTGGGGAGATCTTAACGTATCCTACCCTGGTCAAACTATATTTAGAGGATTTCTCGGGGCTATACTTGTAGAAACACATTGGTAAGTATGAGAGCATCCTTGCTGTCAAGCATTATGGAGAACCATTGAATAAACTGGGATATTAAACTTGGAGAAGAGGAAATGTGTGATTTGAGAAAGTAGGCTATGAGTACTTTTTTTTTTTTTTTTTGGTAAAATTTTTTTAATGATATCTCTTAAAATATATACACACATACACATGCATACACATACATATATACATTATATATAATATAATATAATATAGCATAAAATATTATATATAATAAAATATATATAATATAAAATATATGGTATTTAAACACACATACATACATGACACACTCTTAAGTATAATGTGCCTTACTAGCATTTTCTATATCACTTTCTTAAGTCCAGACAATCAACAAAATAATGAAATCATAACTTTTATAAATGTTTAAAAAATCCAATTTGGAAGGAGGATCTGACTTGTTTTGCTTGACCTCAGAGGGTAGAACTTGGAACAAGAAGATTTAAGTTGCACAGATTGATTTTGGTACCTCATTAGGAGACAACTAATAAATTGTTGTAGTTTTAATTTGAATTAAATGTAAACTAAGTTTTTTCCTCTTCTCACAAAATAAAGAGATCTACTATAGTCTCAGACAGAAGGTGCCTTCAGCCCTATCTTTTACATATAGGGGTAGGCATCAAGATCCCCTACTACTATTTTTGCCATTTTTTACTTTTAAAAGTGAATTTGAAGAAAAAAAGTCATACAGAATCAGTGAAAAGCCTTTGAAATATTACACGTTTGTGTTCAGTTGGGCTATATCAACAAATCTTTAATTTTTCCCTATAGAACCTAAATGTTTATCCAAATTTAAATGTTTATCTTTTCTTTGGAAAAGGATCAGTGTATAGTTACCCAAAGTCATCAACCTCTCCTAGAGTCTCTCCTAGAATTATTGATATCCAATGGAAAAATAAAAATCAAGATGACTGGCAATGAATAGCCTGGGATGCAGATGCAGATTTTCAAAATCTAAATATTCTACAGTATGTTCTTAGCTATGGGATCAAAGAGCATTTGAGAAGGATTAAGGTGTAAGATTGGAAAGGTAGGAGGGGACAGGTTATGAAGAGATTTGAACACTTTTATATTTGCTCCTAGAGGAAATAGAACCACTTGGAGTTTACTGAGGATGGCAGAGAGAGGTGGTGTTATGAACATTCCTGTGCTTTAGGAAGATTACTGCAGTGACTGAATAAAGAATGGTTTAGAGTGGCAGGCAGACACTTCCCACCCCCAACCCCTACCAGATATTGCACTAGTTTGGGTGTGAGGTAATGAGGGCTGCTCTAGAGTGATGTCAGGAAAGGAAGGACCTAGCAGAGAATTGTCTCAGGGGTTCAATGGACAAACCTTGGCCAAAACCCACTTTTTTTAAGAGAAAAAGTTACAAACAAAAATGTAAAATAAGTACTTGGAGTGGTGATATGTAATAGATTCAGGAAAGTAATAGATCTGAGAGAGCATAATTATAAAGAATATTATAATAGCAGCCTAGAGATTTAGTTACAGCACTCAACCCAAAGAAATCAAGTCGGGCATCTATCACAGATTACAGAGGTGCCATTTTATTTACGTGAAAATAGCTTCACAGGCTCAAGTAATTACAATGCAGAGTCATAAATGAATGAGCAGCTTACTTTTCGGATACACAGCTTTTAAGGAAAGCAGAAGCAAGATTTATGCAGTGAGGAACCAGGGAGGAGTTTGGTAACTCAAGGGAGAAATCAAGGTAGAATGTACCTGGTGAACCAGGCCCCAGACCTATCTAAAGATATACTATTCAAGATCTCTAAGGTTGTTTAAAGATGCTCAGAGGTTGGAGGGATAGACAATGGAAGCTGATAAAGACTTTTTTTTCTCTATTATCTTATAGTTGTAGATTTATAAGTTTTATTTATAAGTTTATCAAAATTACAAGTATAATAAAATGGTATGTTTTGTAATAGTTTTAGGTATATACTTTGGGGAACAACATTATTGGCACCACTAATATAAGCACTATTTTTAAAAGAATTTTCCAAATATCAGATTAAACGACCAGTGGGGATCACAATTTTTGTAGTGGTTATTGAAAAGGATTCTAGGAACAAAACGTTTTGGAAAACCTTGCTCTTAGGGATCTTGGTGTTTCATTGCACTGAACAGTGTTGTTATAGTATACACTATTTTCCTGGTTCTGCTCCTTGCTCCCTAAATTATATGAGAACTCTTCTCAAACTTCCTTGAAGCTGAGCCTTTCATCATTTTTTTCTGAAACTAAAAGTTTCCATTATCTTCTTGGACCTTTCAGCCTTGATCATCACATAATCAATCCCATTGCTGTGGCCACCTGGTTTTCCTCACTTCCCTTAGCACCAGTTCATGTTCCCATTAATTTAAAGGACATATAGCTGAATGACTCTGGGGCAGAATTCCAAACTACAATAGAGAATGACATCCCTCCATTTTCAGTGCTGTGTGAATTTTTATATTAAGAGTGTGTTGAATTCCCAATATGATCCTCAGTTCTCCTTTCTAATGCATTCTATTAGCTTCAATGTTATATATATTAATTTATTTTATTAAAGCTTTTTATTTACAAAACATATGCATGGGTAATTTTTCAACATTTACCCTTGCAAAGCCTTCTGTTTTAAATTATCCCCTCCTTCCCCCACCCCTTCCCCTAGATGGCAGGTTGTCCAATACATGTTAAATATATTAAAATATATTAAAATGTTAAATCCAATATATATATACATATTTATTTGGTTATCTTGCTGCACAAGAAAAATTGGATCAAGAAGGGAAAAAAAACTGAAAAAGAAAACAAAATGCAAGCAAGTAACAACAGAGAATGTGAGAATGCTATGTTGTGGTCCACACTCAGTAGGCCTCTCTCTGGGTGTAAAAGACTCCATCACTGAACAATTGGAACTGGTTTGAATCATCTCATTGTTGAAGAGAGCCACATCCATCAGATTTGATCATCCTATAGCCTTGTTGTTGCTGTGTATAATCATCTCTTGGTTCTGCTCATTTCACTTAGCATCTGTTCATTCAAGTCTCTCCAGGCTTCTCTGCAATCATCCTGCTAATCATTTCTTATAAAACTATAATATTTCATAACATTCATATACCATAACTTATTCAGCCATTCTCCAACTGATGGGCCACTACAAAGAGGGCTGCCATTTTTGCACATGTGAGTCCCTTTCTCTCCTTTAAGATCTATTTGGGATATAAGCCCAGTAGAAACATTATTGGGTCAAAAGGTATGCAGAGTTTTTATGAAGGGATGTATTCCATTTTAATTGATTTATAATGATAAGCTCTCTTTTGGGGAAAATTAGATAGTGCAGTGGAGACACTTGAGGCTCCCTAGCTGTGTGACTCTGAGTGCCTCACTAAATAAATAAATAACTCATCTTTTCTCCATCAGTTCTTCTTTTCATCTTTTTTTGGTCTCAATTTTGACAGGAGTTCCTCAGATCTCCCCCGCTCCAAATGGGAGATAAAAGCTTCTCTGAGAGCTGGAAGTCCAAAAAAACCAAAACAAACTAGGTAGTATAATGGATAGAGCACCAGCCCTGAATACAGGAGGAGAACCTGAGTTCAAATATGGCTTAGACACTTAACACTTCCTAGCTGTGACCCTGGGGAAGTCACTTAACTTCAGAAAAAGAAAAAAAAAAAGGAAAGCAAGATCTCCTTGTACAGCTCTTTCTGATCAGGGTCCAACAGACCCCATTCCTCTGGGCTGAAGTCTACAGCCACATCCTTGAATGTCACCAACTCCTGGAGTGGAGGTCTGAAGTTCCCAGGGGCCAGAAATTCCCTTTGGCTCCAGGACAGATTCCCAGCCTGGACTGGGCTTGGACCTATCCAGAATAGACTGGGAAGGGAGAAGGATCCCAGAGGGGAAGCGGGCTTTCCTTTCTCTTCCTAGGCAGAGGACTCATCATTCAGTATGAAAGGGATAGTTAGGGACTTGGTTGTGGTTGATAATAGCTGGGTGGGTTTTTTCCGGACAAGGGAAGAAAGTAAGCTCATTTCAAAGTCCATATCAGTATTTAATCAATCTGCTTAGCCTGCCATTTAGACTGCTCATATGTTGACATCTAAGAACAGTCAAAATAACCAGGGCTTAAAAAGTTTATCAGCTGGTTGATATTTATGAGTAACCAGAATAATCACTGAAGTAATTAAGGGAAAAAAAACATTTTGTCTTAATGTAAGGAAGTACTCCCTAATGATTAGTTATCTAAAAATGGGAAGGACTATCTTTGAGGTATTGAGGTTCTAATCTAGAATTATTAAACATATGATCTTTCAAAGATCATACATTTGGAATATTGTGGTATGTATTTTCACAGTGGGTTAAGACTAGATAACTACTGTAAATTACATGAATATTTTCAACTAAGTATGGTTGCTTCTTACTCTTAGGATAGTTGATACTTAAATTGTAAAACTGATCATTTACTTACAGCTACTGACAACAGTAAGGGCTTTCAAACATTAAAAAAAAATGGTGTTGAATTATATTATTAGCCTCATTATAGGACAGGAAATTTGTGGGGTTTTATTATGTATATCCTGTAGCACTAGCATAGTGGCTTGCATAAAGAGCTCAATAATGATTTCATGATTACCTAATTAAAACAAGATTAGCTTTGAAATTAAAAATAAATACAAGCACAAGCTACCATTTTCCAAGCTCAATGAAAACTAATTTTATTAACTAATTGTTCCCATTCAGTGGAGTAGACATCTCTTAAACAGATCATTAGTATGAAAACAAAAATATTATGAACACACTGTACTAATTTGCTAATTTCAGAGGACATTAGCTGGTTGAGGGCCTTTAGCCACAGCCTATGCTTCATTTAAAAAAAAAAAAAAAAAAAAAAAAAGGAATTCTAGCCAGGAGAAATGTTGCTGCTTCTTCTGTCACTTCAGATATAGGAAATGGTATTAGACATCTGACAAGAAAAGCAAAATAGTGGTATACACATTCTTTATTTTGACCTGTAACATATATCCCCCTTCTCCAAATAAAATTGAGCATTTCCTCCCCTTCCTCTTTGCAGCAGGAAAATCTTTAAGGGGAAAATCTTGTTTTTTCTTCAGTGTAAGAATTACAGAATTTCATACTTGGAAGGTGCTAGAACTCTGTCTTCCTAGAAATCAGCTGGAGTCAGGATCACTAAACATCTTATTCTTGATCTTTTACAGTCAAGTTCAGGGGTTAGGCCTAGCTCCCTCACACACACCTTCCTCTCTCAAAGGCCAGGAGAGACTGACTCAGCGCCAGCGACTCACTTCCTCTTCCTCCTCCTACTCCTCCCACACACGTCATTTCCCCTCTTTGTCCCACCAATCAAGTCAGCACAGAACAGCTGGAGAGGGTCAACCTTCAAACAAGTTAATAGGGAACTGTCCAATTGGCAATTAGTCTCACGTGCTTCATTATCCAAGTGCATTGCTCAGTTCTATCCCTTTACAGAAGGAACCAAGAAAGCCATTGAATTTTGACTTGTACCATCATCTCCTAAGGCCTGCCCATTCCTCATTTTGCTCTGCAACAGTGATGAGTCAGAGTCTAGGATCTACTCAAAACTGCATACTTAGCTAAGAAATGTGAATCGATAAAACCTCTTATCTGTTGCTCCTTATTTGACATCAGCAAAATCCCATCCAATCTGATTGACAGTGCCTTGCTAAAAGACATCCTGTCTTCTTACTGGAACTAAAAGACATTCTAGCTCCTTCTTATCTTTTAAACTTTACAATTTTATAGACCATTAGCCTGCTAGGTAACCTTCAAATTTTCAGTATATAAAGCCTTTTTGATTTATTTCTAAATTGCTAAGCTTCTTTTAAAGTCTAATTCAACTATGGCAAAAATTAACGCTTTTGTGACTTTAGGAGAAATCTTTTTTAATTCTGTCAAACTCTCACATATTTTATTAGTCCATTCACATCTTTCTAGTTTTCTTTGGGTTCCTTATCATTCCCTATTATACATAGGGATTATTATGCTCAGATAATGGTATGTTCAACCATTCCCCAATCTTACAGTTTTCTACCAAAAAAAAAAAAAAAAAAAAATCAGTAGTTCATTCTTGTTATCACTTAAAAAAAAAAAAAAAGTTTATTTGTTTTATAGTGAGGCCCAGGGCACATAATTAATGCTAACCCTTAAATTTCATTCTAAATCTTCCTCACACTAAGGCCCTGATGGGGGAAGAGTGACTCCCAGTAAGAATTATGCAAGGACTGATTCCTGGACATGAACAGAATGTGCAAAGGAGTTATCAAATTATTAAATAGAAAAGAAATATAGGAGAGAAAAAAAAAAAAAAAACATGCTTGAAACTCTTTGCAAAAGAGGGACTTAATCTATGATCTGTATCTCTCCTATTTTAAGAAGCACAAGCTAAATGAACTGGAAGGCCTTTAGAGGTCACCTAAATCACCACCCCCCTTTTACTGAGGAGCAAACTGGAACCCAGAAAAGTTAAGTGATACAAGATATCAACTGATTTCACATAGGTAATAAGTACTAAGCCTGAGATTTAAATGAAAGTTTTGTATTTTAGGATCTTTTTCAGGTATTGATCAAGTAACTGGTGACAGTAGACTGTTAGGTTTGTGACTTACAACTTTATGGTTTAAGTGTAGTTTCCCTGATTATAAGGAAACACTTCTCTCCCAGCTTTACATCATATTCTTACTAGGTGATGAGATCCAGGATAGCTAGTGGACCTTAGCAGAGAAAGCAAAAGCACTGATAATAATATAATAATACTCACTAAGGCAAGCAAATAAGGGTCCTGGATAGGTTGTCTCACTCTTAAAGTAAGCCTTTTGTTTTTAAATAGGTCTTTTGTTCAAGTGCAGTTTTATTACAGTCCCACTCTCACTGGAGATCTTAGGAAATCCACTTTACCGAATCCAATAAGAAAGTTAAGTCAGACCCCCAGATTACATTTCCTGTATAAATCTGCCCATTTTAGCCAGCCATACAATGCCTCATGAAGTCTTTCTTCTCACCCCCTCTCTCCTTGCCTCATAGTGTTTTTGTCCTAAATTTTTTAGGTTGTTGAATCCCTTCTAGGGTTAGCCTGCCAGTCAATAGTGTAATCCCCTTCTCTTGTTAACGCCTTTTGGGCTTAATCTGTTAAAACCATGGATTTAGCCTGCCAGTCAATGGCATATTCCTACCTCATGATGTACTCCATTTCTCCTGGTTTAATTTTGAGTTTCAATAAGGGAACTTATTTAATTGAAATCAACTGTTAATTGTTAACCCCTTTTCTATCTAACTATTATATTCTATTTCTCTCCAATCTTTTATATTTACTGTTCTTAGTGCCTATTTTACCTCTTCATTTTGTCTGTAATAATTTCTTGTAAAGATAACTTTTGTCAGAGAATGCCATCATGAATTATTCAACGTATCTTGTACCTCTTTTCTGAACTAGGAACTGCTACTCCAACCCTATCAATTGGTTGAAAGGAGGCAAGGGAAATAAGACTTTTTTTTTTTTTTTTTTTTTTTTTTTTTTTTTTTTTTTTAATGTGCTGGATACTGTTAAAGCACTCTTTGACACCTCTCCAAGTGCTGTGGTGTTTCCTGTTACTGTTTTGGTCCTTACTGACATATTGCTTGATCTGTGTAGGTTTGGAATGCCACATTCATTTTAAGAATACCTACTCCCTATGTAGTCACGGGGTGAGTGTTACTTTAACACTGTTGCAGAGAAATATGAATAAAATCCTAAGTTAAGTCACAAAAAGCAGAGGCTATCTTGGAAGAGATAGCCTTTTGAAGAGAAATGGGGAAATGAAACAAACCCCCCCCCTGTATTAACATAAAATTCTATGAAACTTTGATTTCTTTAGCCTTTTCTGTGTATACAGTGACAGAAGTTAATTGCACAGGGAACTGGGACCACAGTGAGTTACTATAATTTACTGCTTGATTATTTGTTTTATAGCAAGTCCCAAAAGGTATGACTCCTAGGTAGCTAAGAAGCTCAGTGGAAAGAGTACTAAGTCTGGAGACAGGAAGACCACAGTTGAAATCTGGCCTTTAGACACTATATGATCCTGAGCAAGTCTTTGACCCATTTTTCCACTCCACTGCAGAAGGAAACTGCAAACCACTCCAATACTTTGCCAAGAAAACCCCGAGGACAGTATAGCCACATTCTGATCCATGTGGTCATGAAAAATCAGACATGATTGACCAACAAATAACTACTAGCCCTAGTACCAAAAGCAAAAATCCATCTCATTTATGAGGCGTCTGTAAGCTAAAGCCCATGCCCGGAATGCATTTCCTCCTCTCCATCCTTAGAATCCTTATCTCCTTCCAAGGTTCCTCATCTCCTACCCCTAGGTAGGAGTCTTTCCTCTTGAAGTCTTCTCTTAATCTTTCATTTCTTCAGCACTCCATCCTTATATTCATGTATCTTCTTACACATGTATCTCAGCAGAAGCCAAGCTCCTTAAGGGAGACCATGTCTTGCACATAACAGAGGCTTGAGATTTGTTGAATTCCTAAACTCTCCTGGTTTTATCTTGTTTAGCTTCTAGTTCTCTACCTCTTTACAAATGTAATAGGGTTTAATTTTTATTTGTTTAGCATCAAACATGGTTGGGAGAACTGGGTGGTGTCTTACTCTGGTCTTACAAATATCACCTTTAAGATTGCTAGTTGACTCATGACTTTTTATTCTGATCCAAGAGGTAGGTTGTGACATTCCCTTATAAATTACTAAAATTGCAACATCTCTTAGTCAAATAGTTCTGAGCCCTATGCATAGTTTGTTAAATACCATTTATGAAATAAGCCAGGGAAACATTTTACTTAAACCTAATCTCAGATGTAAGCAAACATCACGGTTACTGGCTATAGAATTTAACAGTGTAACGAATAATAAAAGATTATTTACAATATGTCAAGTGGAAGAAAGATTACAGCTAAACAGTTTCAGAATGCCGTTCAGTTAGGCTTATTTAAGTTGACAAATATTCCTTAAAAAAAAAAAAACCCACACAATTCACTGGTCTAGAACACTGGAAAATCTGATGTCAAACTTATCAGCTGTGTGACTGAGCAAATCACTTAATCCTGTTTGTCTTAATTGCCTCTTCTACAAAATGAGCTGGGGAAAGAAATGGTAAACAACTCCAGTATCCTTTCCAAGAAAAACCTTAAATGAGGTGATGAAGAAATAAAAAAAATCTCTTAGGATAGTTCTTAGTTTCTCCTTCCCTAATGTTGGGAGAGAAGGTAATGAAAATGAAGCTACACTAAAAGTATACAATCTCATTTCCCATTACTTTATTAGCTCTTTTACAAGGAAAAAATGTCTTACTCAGTACTTAACACACAACAATGTTCTAAAAGGAATAGGGGGAAAGATTTGATAATTTGTAATTTTGTTGGTATAAGAAACTCCAGATGACTGCATTTGCTGTATTAACTGATGCAATCTGCACCTTCACTGCAATTTGTAGCTTTCAGAGAAAGTTAAGTGATTTTCCCAGGATTTCAAAGCAAAAGTCTGACAGAGGATTTCTGTCAGTGTCTTCCCAGCCCCAAGGGCAATTCATTCTATATTTTCACATTTTACATTATCCATTAACTCATTTAGTGTGACCCTTTCTATTTCCTCCAAAACTTGGGTTGTGAGGCCTTTTTCTCTTCACTCCATCTTTCTCCTGCCCCCCTCCCCTTCTCTCTCACATCCACATAATCAACTGGTAGCTTTCTTGGTAGCATCTCCTGCTGTATCTAGGTTGATTCTTGGGTGATGGTCCATGTCCAGACCACACTTGAAGCCTTCCTAAGTTCACTAAAAGTTGCTGGAAGTTCCATGGTATACTATATCATAACGAAACCTCAGTATGGGACTTTTGGGTGGCGCAGTGGATAGAGTACCAGCCCTGAATTCAGGAGGACCCCAGTTCAAATCTGGTCTCAGACACTTAACACTTCCTAGCTGTGTGACCCTGGGCAAGTCACTTAACCCCAGCCTCAGGAAAAAAAAAAAATTCCTTTCTCTTGTTTTGCGGGAACCGCACATCTCATCAAGCTAAACTTTTAGCACCAGCTATAGTTCACTTGATCCATGAGATGACAGAGTGTTATGCCCAAGGAGGTACAAAGCAGCAGATCAGTAAACAGAAGTATGACAATGAGAATCAGGCTCAACAGTGGCCCAAGTGTTCAACCCATTCATCAAAGTCATACTCAAGATAATAAGCCAAAGAGGTTGGATGCCAATGAGGTAGGATGTCAACATGAGGTGGGAAGTCTACAAGGTAAAACATCACAATTCTAGTTAACAATTAAATATCAGTGAGATAGGTTGTCACAATTCTAGTAACATCAATTCTAGTTTCTTACAATTCTCTGTTGCACTTTTCACAATTCTAGAGCAATTCTAGTTTCTTACAATTCTCTGTTGCACTTTTCACAATTCTATAGCAATTCTAGCTTATCACAATTCTCAATTGCACTTTTCACAATCCTAGAGCAATTCTAGTTTCACAGGTGCACATAAGCAAAGTCATGTCCAGTAACATTGTCTCAATAACAACGGCAGGTGGGTGCGTTGGTTTTTCACCCACTAATTTAAAAGCATAGTCCTTCAATAGAAAGCATAGGACAAAGCCTCTTCCCAGGCCACCATATGGCATGTAGCCACGGGAGGAGCAAGCAGGCCCATTGTCCATTTACAGTCTTTATATTGCATATCACCCGAAACAGTCCATTTCAGCTGCTACACTGGAACTGTGTCTGGTGTCTCTGGTGTCACGGTCAGGAGGGACATTGTTGCCATCAGCGTCTGGAGGGCTGCTGACATCTGGCTGGTCCCTCTGGGCTGTTGTCTGGTCCTTCTCTTGGATCCCCAGTTCACAAATGTCTCTGGTGGGGATCAACTCCTCTGCTGCTGGATCTGCACCTAGGATGGAAGGAATGTACCCAGGGCCCAACTTGGGCCTTTCCAAATGCCATCCACATCAGAGTGGAAACAAAGTTGTTGTCAAGATTAACAAAAGTCAGACGAAAGTTAGTCAGTCTGTCACTTAGCTGCACTTTCTGTGTATGCCCAAAGTGCATTGCTAAGGTAAAAGGCAAAGAATTTAAAAATATAAAATCAAAATAATTTAAAAGTGTAAAACCGAAATAGATTAAAAGTGTAAAACCAAAATAACTTTAAAATATAAAATCAAAATACTTTGAAGATGTAAAATCAAAAGTGTTTAAAAATGTAAAATCAAAATTTAAAAATTGCAAGTAATCACATATATGCATTGCCACATCTTGTGCATATCCCAAAATTCCCTTCTCTTGTTTAGAAGAGAAGATCTTGGGGATATAGTCTGTGCAGTAATGACTTTACTAATAGGATTATAAGAAATGCCAATGGAATGGGCAAAGTCAAATTCAATGCAAAAAAAAAAAAAAAAAAACCACCAAAAGGCAAAATATTTGTAAGCTAATCCATAAACTATCTTAAATGCATGTAAAATTTCTACAATGGAAAAATGGTTAATCATGTCTAGCTGCTTCTCCAGATTGGAATGAAGCCATAATGTCCATTGGTCTTAAAACATTAAATTTCAAACCATAAGGGTTTTGTCCTATAGGGAGTATAGGAGAGTGAAAGATAAGCTGTGCAGCCTTCTGCCATGCTCTAGCTTCCTCTTTAGTTATAATTTGCAAATAACAGCCTGATTGTAAATGTTTTGAATTCCTTAAAACAATAATGCACAAAGTAAACCAACAAAACGCTAAGAAGAATTTCTCCAACTGAAGTCCATGTGGTTCTTTTATTTCCCTCCTTAGCTTCAGCCACTGGTTTGAACTCTTCCTGTTCTATCTGTAGTAACCTAGCTTTTTCTTCTTTCTCTATTTCAATCTGTAGTTTAACCTGCAATTCCAGCAACTCTTGCTGTTGCATTTTATACTCTATACTGTCATACATACGCATTAGCTCTAGGTTGCTCCCTCTCCGAGCTATATTTAATGGGTGTGGGGATAGCCTTCTGGGAGCTTGATTACAAGCTTCCTGCTGTTCTTCAGTGGTGATCTTTGTTAAAAGATCTTCCATCTGGCTCTTTAACCTCTTAATATAAGCATTATGTTCAGCTGTGTCCTTGAGCCTGATCCCAGAGTTACCTGGGTCCATATTGCTTCTCTGCCTTCCCTCCTAAGTGGCGTTTCTACCGGATCTTTCAGAATCTTAATTCTGAATATTAAATATTTTCAAAACCTGATAATTCCTGATGCGTCCACGTTGGGCGCCATTTGTAACGTGCCCTCCTGGCAATTACAATTACTAGTCTGTCCTAGACCCAACAGAGTACCTTTGACCACTGTCCTTTGCACTGTCAACTCTACTCGGCTCGCCTCCTCTGAGGCCTTCAAAGGTCTCTGGCCACAATCTCTTGAATCTATAGCTTTATAACCGGTAGCACGCTCAAGAACAGCCACGTGTAATCTTAACAGCCTTTATTGTACCTACTCATATAATGCCCTGACTTGATGGTTCCTGAGTGAACACCTGGTCAGAAGACCCATGTGTTCACTACCAAAATCCTTACCTCTTTTGGCTACCCATCTCGGCTTGACCTCCCAGGCTAGGGAGCCGGGGTGAAGAGCGCCAGGTTAAAGAGAGCGACTGCTGCCTGCAGTGGGCTTATAAAGGGCCTGTGAAGTCACACACACAGCCAATCAGCGAGAGAGTCACCCATTATGAAGCTATCTCAAAATGGATAGGATCCCACCTACAAGGCAGTCCTAATATCCATAGAAATTACTTCTGGGCCTCAAGAGAGACAGAGCAGACCTTTGAAACTAAGGAGAAGACCCAAGAAACATCGGGTGGTTCCGTTGCTGACTGTGCCCACCATTGAAAGAACCTGGCAGTTGTGGCGTTTGACCCATGGACATCAAAAACTGTTGGACTTGAAAATCCTCAGGAATCATTGGATTCTCTGAGGCATCATAAGACTATTGTAGGACTGAAATCCTCAGGAATCATTGAATTCTCTGAGACATCATAAGACTATTGTAGGACTTGAAAACCCTCAGGAATCATTGGATTCTCTGAGACATCTTAAGACTATTGTAGGACTTTAAAATCCTCAGGAATCATTGGATTCTCTGAGGCATCATAAGACTATTGTAGGACTGAAAGTCCTCAGGAATCATTGAATTCTCTGAGACATCATAAGACTATTGTAGGACTGAAATCCTCAGGAATCATTGGATTCTCTGAGACATCTTAAGACTATTGTAGGACTTTAAAATCCTCAGGAATCATTGGATTCTCTGAGGCATCATAAGACTGTTGCTGGACTCCAAAAACTTGTGGGTATCATTGGATTCCCTAACATAAAAAGACTGATGTGGGACTCCAAAAACTTGTGGGGATCATTGGATTCCCTAACACGTGAAGCAATGGACAATAGATTGGTTTTGGACTATTTCTTGGTTGCTGAAGAAGGCGTGTATGTGTGACTGATGTTTACATACCCTCCTTCTAGGACTTCTGGAAATCTCTTACAATACCATGCTGATTTATATTGTTTGTTATATCACTACTTGCATGTACAATTCCTGTTTGTTACACCACATCGAGTCTGCACTGACTGTGGGGAGAGTCACCACTAATAGCCTCTGCGTTATTGCTATGTGCTTGTGTAATAACTCCCATGCTGATGGGTTTGTGCATACTTGTTTCTAATAAGGCCCTTCAACCCAGAAACTCGCTAGCAAATCTTCACTTCCCTTTGGTGCTTTTCATCTCCCTTCCTGAGATGTCAGGGAGGGCGTGATTATCTCCTTTTTAGTGCTTTCATCTCCCCTCCTAAGAAGTGGGGGGGGCGTGATCACCTCCTTTTTGGGGTTCTCATCTCCCTGATGGTGCGGGATGGTGCGGCCACCTATGGTCTAAAACAAAAGAAAGCAGGAGAGGTAAAGGGCTAGAACTGAGCAATGCACTTGGATAATGAAGCACGTGAGACTAATTGCCAATGGGACAGTTCCCTATTAACTTGTTTGAAGGTTGACCCTCCCCAGCTGTTCTGTGCTGACTTGATTGGTGGGACAAAGAGGGGGAAGTGACGTGTATGGGAGGAGGAGGAGAAACTTGGGTCGTGGAACTCCCACTCTCTGGCGTTAGAGGGGACGGTAAAGATCTAGAATAAAGACGTTTAGTGATCCTGACTCCTGCTGATTTCTGGGAAGATAGAGTTCCAGCAGAAGCCTTCCTAAGTTCACTAAGAGTTGCTGGAAGTTCCATGGTATACTATATCATAACAAAGCCTCAGTAAGGGACTTTTTAGTGAAAACAATTTATAAAAGGTTTAAAACTGAAACTTACTTGACTCATAGGAAGGATACCCCACTAAATATCTATGGTGAGTAAATTGGAGTTGAGCTCTAAGGTTCAACAAGGAAAGAACAATGTCCCTCCCCACCCTCAAACAGAAGTAGATCACACATTCATTCATTCTTTCCCTCCTTCCCTCCCTCTCTTTCATTGGTGTTTCTTAGATGGTATGAGTTGCTGTGTAACCGGTAGAGGAAGAACAAGTGACAGCCCTTCTTTAGACTATTAAGTAATCAAATGCTAGGCTCAATTGGGAATGTAGGAGTCATTTCAGACTATCACAATAGGTCCTGAAAGTTATCAGAACCTCTCCTCACATCCACTTTAGCCTCAGTGTACCTCTCTAGACAGCCTTTCCTGCTTGGAACAGTATTTGTGAACATGTACATACACTTTTAACATACACACAAGCAAACACGCATTCATGCTTGAAGGCATTAAAAATCTCTATTCTTTGACAACTGATCAATCACCACACACAAACATACTAAAGAAAAAGACCGATTGTGAGTCCATGGATGATCTTAAAGTGTGCAATTATTTTATTTCCCTGCTTGACAGCAAGAACTTCATTTACACAGGAACCTGCAGCTAGTACAACAACTGACAAAGAGGTGTCTCCCCATCACAGGGGACCAGGTTTCCAACAAAGCAAAGATGGAACTAAATGGCTCTTCCCTCCCTCCCTCCCCCCCCCCTTCCCCAGAAGAGAAAACAATAATCAAAACTGACAAAATAAATCAGGACCCATAACTTTCTAACCAGCAGCTTTGATGAATGAATACAGAACAAGGGAGTAGAATTTATCAACCATTTATGTGTGCACAAGAGCAAGAATGCTAATCTCCCTCCCCACTTTCCCCTGTACCCAGAATGGTGGGATTTAGGAATGATAGGGAAGGTTCCCACCTATAGTTGGGAATGTTTGCAGGTTAAGTCCAGGCAGATAGGGCTCCTTGTTCTGTACTAAAAGGTACCCAGAGAGAAGCTGGGATAAAGAGTCTCCATAAATTCAGCTTAGTGATATATCCTGCCTACCCTCCTTTCCAAAGTCAACACAAGTCACATTCTCTTAGTGATTTCACTACCACTGGGAAATTTCATTAGACAGTAAAATGGAAGTTTTTTATTTTAGGGTCCTAATGCCAAACAAGCTTTGGTCCCCAGGCCTGGCCTTCCATTTAGAAGGTCAAGAAGGAAACATCAAGTGGGACAGAGATGCTAGCTTCTAGCCCAACATCTTTATAAAAGACAAGAGGAACAAACTCTCCTCTTATCACCATTCTCCATGTCTTTCTCTACTTTTCAGTGAAGTCTGGAGATATAAGTCCAATAAGCCAGGCAATAGTGGTTAGAACTCTAGGGTCATAATCACTTCTGAGAATGATACTTAGGGATAATGGGGGAGGATAAAGCCCGCAGTAGGACTATGGAAGAGATGTCGCCAAGGAGAGATGATAAAAACAAATTTGTTCAAATACTGGGGTAGTTATAGAGCATCTTCCTCTGTCTCTCCCACCCACAACCCCTCCTTACCAATGTATCAAACTGGGTTTCCCCACCCCCCAGGGTAAGAAAACTGGGAAGTTCTCCATGGACAGACTATCCAGAAACAACCTATCACTCCACCCCCCACAACTGACCCTTCTATCCAGCACAACAAAGGCTAATTTTGCAAGGTGGGAAGAGGGCAGAAAGGAGGGGTGCCATCCCCATTTCCCAATCATACATGTCGAAAACTTCCCCCATCCAATCCAGCAGCTCTGTCCTGCAATGCCTTCTTCCTGGGCCAGGAAAGTAGCAAAAGATATCAAGTGAGAAGGTAAACAAATGATGGCGTTTGTGTGTGTATGGTGTGTGGTATAGCGTTTCCAGTTTTCTTAGGCTTCAGCCTCCTCTCTGGTGGGAGCCCACCCTGCCCAACCCAAATCCCCCCACACACCCTTTCCCCCAACCCCCAAGTCCAGTTGCTCCCATCCATCTGGCCCTGGCCACTCACTTCCCATAGACGCTTTCATCACTGTAGGCAACATAGAGAAAATAGTCTTCCTCATGGTTGTCCTAGGGAAAAAGAGCAGAGGAAAAAAATGATATAAGAGTACTAGACTGGTGCGAAAAGACCTGGACTTAAAATATTCCCTCTGATCTGATCTGGTCAATTCATTTAAAACTTTCCGGTGCCTCACTTAACTCATTTATAAAATGAGGGAGTTTTACTAGATGATCTCAGCCCCCCTTCCAGCTTTATAATCCTACAGTCAAAATTTTGTCCTAGGCTTCCAACAGAAGCAGAGAGATTAATGAAGTTACAACTCTTAAACTATCAAAGCTATAGGTATCATCCCATAGATGATGCTTATGGGATACCATATTTTCAAATTATTTTAATGTTGAAAAATTGAACATGACCCAAATAGTACCAATTGACCAAATCAAGTGATTATTTTTTTCTCAATCACAAATCGGACATATTAACAAAGACTGAATGAACTTATTTAACCATTTTGCTTTATGTCTTATAGAAGCATTATTAAAAACCACCTTTTTATTAGAAATATTAAGGAATACATTTCTCTAGTCAAAAACTATTTTCTAGATTTCTCTTAAACAAATAGATGCAAAATACATGCTTCATAACTTTCTAATTACCTAAGGTCACATATCAAATGAGATAAAGGTGGTTTGCTAATCTTAAATCACTATACAGATGCTAACCATCAATCCCATCTAGTACATTGAAAAGCCAGAAACTACAATCTGTCTGAATCTAAGAACTCTTTCCTTGTTGAACAATAGATTTGACAAAAAACAATAGATCATCACAAAGTAATAGCAGGGGAAGAGTGGACTCCCCAGAAATAATAATGAATTACTTTTCTGAGTTGTCTATTTCTTAAAAGTCTCCCTATGACAGAGGGGAAAAGAAGGTAATCTTTTCTCTCTATTTTACAAATAGGGAATCTAAGATTCAGATTCAAAAATCACAAATGGAATCAGGGCTTAGCTAAGACTATTTGACTGATAATTCTTTAGCCTTCTTAGATGAAGGTTCTCTGCTAAATTATAACCTACATTTAAATCCAGGACTTGATGGTTTTTAAAATAAGAACAGAAAGAATGATTTTTTTTTTTTAATGGGACCTTTTAACTTCTAAAAATGCCATCATTTAATCTAATCATCAATGCCATTTTACTCCAAGTCCCTGCAGAAAGCCTAGTGCTTCCTAAATTAAGGGCTCAGTCTTTCAATCTGCAAGTGGAAGAAAATAACCCCCACCTCACCCATCTTCTACATATTTTCTAGGAGATACTAAGATAACAAATGTGTTCCCTTGAAGACAGAATTCTTTGGATCAGCACCATTACCTCATAAAGTTGGCCCATGGTAGCACTAGTAGGAGGGATAGTGTTGTTGACGAAGAAGAATAGGGCGTCTTCTGGCCGAAGATGGATCCGTTTCCGAATTAAGAAGTAGAACTGACCAACTGGATTGAGATAAGGAAGAAGTTTCAGATGAAGACAGAGAGAGCAATATCTTGACAGAAGGATAAGAAGCCAAAGAGCAGTATCTATAGACAAAACCTTTGTCTCTGAGGTACTATCAGAGCATTTGCCCCCTCTATTGCTTCCCAGATGCTCCTGATCTCACCAAAGACTCCAAGTCTGGTTTCATGTCCTCCTATATCATTTGAATGTATTTCCTACAATGTCAAACCCAAAGCATGTTGCTAAACAAACTTGCCATTTCATTAGCAGTTACAACTCTTCAAGCTTCAAAGAAAAAAAAAAAAAATTTAAGTCCCCAAAAGTGTTGAAACTGACTTGCTTGGAGGATGTTACTCAGATCACAGAACCTGCTTTAAACTTATGAATCTAGATGAAGATTTCCAATAATTTATCTAAATCCAAATCTTAATCTTTAAGACAATAATACTACTGGCTGGTGTGAGATACTTAAGCCCATAGACAAAACCCTTGGGGAAATAAACTTTAATAGAAGGAGGGCCAGAGAGGTCTAGTAGTAAAATCTACAATTAACTTATACTAAGTAGAGGAAATTGACCAATTTGAAAATGGGGACATAAAATTGAAGTCCATTGATAGGTTTTTACGCAATGTCATACACAGCTTGAAGTAGAAGTCAAGGTTAATTCTTTATTAAGTGCTTCTACTCAGATGGAGGGAAATCTGAGGCAAATGAAATTATGTGATGGTCTCTCAACACCAAAATAGATTTGAAGAGGAATTTTGGAAAAAATGTTTCATGTTCTTCTGTTTTAAACTGAGTAATTTATCTAGAAGATATTGCCTCTAGTTTTTCATTTCCACATAATCTATCAGGAAAAGCAGATCATCTTTCTAAAAGAAAGTGAGGGGATATGGACTGTTTTGTTACCTGTTAGGTCAGAGGGTACCAGGTACTTCCTTTTGTCCAGGTCAGGGACTCTGGCTTTAGGTGCCTTCTCCACAATCACCTGTCATTGCGATATAAGGAGAAATTTAAATAACTTTTAAAAATTTTATATCACTTTTATTTATAAATATATGCCTTCCTTCCTTCCGTTTTCCATCTACCCATTTTAAGAAAGAATTTTTTCAAAAAGGGGAAAAAAGGCAGTTCATAACTAATTCCTATCAACCAAGTCTAACAATTCAGCCAGTATTTATTTTTATTTCATTCTAATTCAGAATTTAACAAACATCAAATAAAAATAAGCATTTCTGTATGTGTGTGGAATAATAAAGAATTATATGTGAAATGGTGATTCTCCATTAGTCAACATGTAACATTGTGGTATCCTACTTATTTAAGATTCCTCCTAGCCTTCCTTTGGTTTTCCTTGATTCCCCATCTCCCCTCCAAACCCCTCACTTATCTTCCCACATTAAAAAAAAAAAAAAATTAAGAAAAACACCCAAAAAACCAAGCCTCTAGTAATGAATGGCATAATGAAAAAATCTTAAATCAAAGTTTCCATAGCAAGGCAAACTGAATAATAAATTGAATTTCACTTATTTTCATTTTTCCCTTTCCCCCAAAGTCTACACTCTGTACTGAAATGTTACGGACATAAGCACACGTAAGGGGCAGTAGTCTAGTTATAAAGATTAGAACATAAAAGCCAAGACAAAGGAACTGAAAGAAAAGCCTGGGAATCTTAGATTTTGTGGCTTTAGAAAAGGAAAGAGAGTGTGTGTGTGTGTGTGCTGCTAGATGGCATAGTGGATAGAACACTCATCCTGGAATCAGGGAGACTCAAGTTCAAATCTAGCCTCAGACTCATATGGGTGAGTCATTTAAGTTTCAAAAGGAAAAGGGAAAAAAAATTAAAAGCTGCAAAAAGTGGGGAAGGGGTATGAACTATATTATTAGTTAATTAATTAACAAGCTTTTTATTAAAGACCTACTACGTACCTACAATATGGTAGATGAGAGGAACACAATTGGAGGAATCTGTCTTGTTACTCAAAGGACTATAACCTTCAGGGAGCATATGAAAAATAAGCTATGTCTAGGGGAGAGGGAATACACTGAAAACCTCTAGAAGTCAGTTGCTTAAAATGAGTGAACAAAAATGGAATGATGGCCACGTGATGGCATATTAGAACTAAGAAATAGGGGATGAAGAGGTGGGTCAAATTTCTGGAAATAACTCCTTCAAAACCACTCCAAAAGAAGATAGAAAGAATAAATTATTCAATGGTTGCAAAGAATGACAATGAGCACAATCCAATCAAAAAGACATTGTTCATTGTGATTCTCAAGAGGCAGCTTTGGTTGAGGGATGAAAAGGACTGGACAAATACAGGAGATAACAGAAGATAAGGAGGAAGGCTAGAGATCATAAAAATGGCTGGAAAGAAGGAATAGGTTGCAGAAAGGCATATGCTTTCCTTCTTTCCCATATTCTTATGCTACATGGATAGTTCTGAGGCAAGGGAATTTATGCTTTTTGGTTCCTGTTCCAGGATGAACACAGTCAAGAATTCTATTGGGGAGGACAGACGGGAAAATAGAGCCAGATAACATAGTAAGTCCTGGGGAGTAGCTAAGTGATAATTTTTATTCTTGTTCCATTATTTCAGACTCTTCATTCATGACCCCATTTGGGGTGTTCTTAGTAAGGATATCAGAATGCTTTGCCATTTCCTTCTCTAAGGTGATTTTGAGGAACTTAGGCAGAGTTAAGTGACTGGCCCAGGTTCACACAGCTGTTAGTCAAGTATCTGAGACCAGATGAGTCTTCCTGAATGCAGATCCAGTACTCTATCCACTAAATCACCTAGCTGCTCTTTGTAGGGAGAGTGCTTTATAAATTTAAAGTGCTATATAAATGTGAATATATTAATATTTAGGTCCCAGGACTGGCAAGTGCTGATACAACCATAGTTTCCTTGACAGGTATGGTGGTCTGAAGTCAAACTAACCTGAATGAATGGGGCTCAGACACTAGCTATGTGACCACAAGCAAGTCACTTGACTCTTGTTTGCCTCAGTTTTCTCCAGGTACAATAACCTGGAGGAGGACCATAAAAGTATCTGAAAAAAGTAACTAAGGTGATGGTGTCCTTGACAGAAATGGGGAAATTTGGAAGGAAACAAGGGTGTGTTTGGAAGGCAAAGGAAGACATTTTGAACATGTTTAGTTTGGGATGTCTATGGAAAAGTCTAATTGAAATATCAAATAAGTAGTTTATGATAAAGAACCAGAGATCAGGAGAGAAACAAACGCTGATTATAAGATCTGGCAATCTACCTTCATGTTGTTTATTTTTTTCAGTTGTCTCAACTCTTAGTGACTCCATTGGAGTTTTTGTGGCAAAGACACTGAAGTGTTTGCCATTTCCTTTGCCAGTTCATTTTGCAGATGAAGAAATTGAGGCAAAGAGGGTTAAATGATTTGCTCAGAGTCACACAGCTAGTATCTGAAGCTGGATTTGAACTTAAGAAGATGAGTCTTCCTGACTCCAGGACTGGCATTTTAGCCACTGTGTCATGTAACTGCTCCCGGTCACATTCACAGAGGTGATAACAATCCATCCATAAGGCCTCCAATTAAATCAAGATTCCCATGAAACAAGGTAAAAGTCTAGCCAAACTGGTCTTCTTGTTCCCTCCCCCATGAAACTATCTCCTAAATTCATGGCTTGGAATGTCCCTCATGTCTGGAATGCTCTCCTATCTCACTTCTGTCTTGTAGAATGTTCACCTTTGTAGGAAGCATTTCCTGATCTCCACTACTGGTAGTACCACTCCCTCCACTAATTATACTCTATTAGTTTTGTATATTTTATGTTGTTTCCTCTTATATAGAATCTGAGGGCAGAGGTTATATCACTTCCCTTTGTATCCCCATTAGCTTAAGTGAGAGAATGTACAGATATACGTTAAAGGGTGTGCTATAGAAGGGAAGAAGTGTGCTACAGATGTTAGGAAATAGGCTTTAAAGATCATGAGAATGGATAAGGTAGGAGAACCAAAGTCAAAACCCAAAACCAAAAACAATGTCAGAAATACCAGAAAGGGTAGAATAATCAACAATGTCACATGCTTCAAAGATGTCAAGAAGTAAGGGCTTGTTTACCCAGTAATTTGTTCCCTCTAACTAAATACGAACCAGTGTATCCACTGAGGGACATGGGAGGTGAATGGAAAGGGACCTCCCTTCTTTGGCAATCTCCAATTGAATTTATATGTGGGAAGATGGCCTACCTTGTTTCCAAGCCTACCTCAACTACAGCTTGGGGAAATGTCAGTCTTAATAAGGTCTCAGCTGGAGACTGGGGACATAAAGGCTATAAAAATAAATGCTGCCTCATATCCCCATTATCTTTAGTTCCAGATCTCCATCCTGGGCTGACTTCTAAATTTTCCAGCAGTAATGTCAATCAATAGACTCCTCTATTCTGCAGGGAGCAGGGCCAGGGGTAAAGCACTAAAGCATTTGTCATTGATCTTTTTTGTTTCCTCTCCATACCCCTAAGCCCTGCACCCAGATCTCTCCAGCTCTAAGGTCTATGCTCCCTCTACCCCACCCCACACCTCCCCGCGAGCCTGTTTGGGCTTTTTTTTTTTTTTAAACCAAATTCAAACAGCCCCACTGAAACCCAGCACGTAGCCAAACAGGAAAAAAAAAAAAAAAAAAGGGGGAGTGGGGGTGGGGCGCATCAAGGAGGCCGAGACAGAAAATATAAGACACAGCTGAAAGAACCACCCTCCACCCCCCAAAAGCAATCCTGCCTTTTTGTGTGACGAGCCACTGTCGGATCAGAAGCAATAACCAGGAAAAAGCCTGTTCTCTCCGTCACATGCATGAATTTTGAAGCAAACTGATTGCTGCGCAGATAATATGCCCTTGTTGGAAAGCCAATTCGGTCTCGTGGTTCTCTTTTTTAACCTGTTTCCCTATCCGAGGAATAATAGAGGAAGGAACCGGTGTCTGTCTTCCCCCACCCAATTAATTCCAAGGACAAAAGGTCTGGAAGCTCGAGAACAGACCAGACCTCGATACATCACTAAGAGGACACAAACAACAGGGCGAACCCGCAGAGCCATCGCCATGGTGGCCACCCTGACTCTCAGCTTTCTCGCGGCCTGCTGACACGCCGTCAAGAAAAGACCCCATCCTAGCCATCTCACACCGCGCCGCATCAGGAACACAAGCACCACCACCTACACAAACGCACCTGGCGCACTCCCGAGTCACGGGGCTCCATCTCCGACACACGCATGACAGTGATGGTGCATTGCCCCCATTGCTCAGACCACAACACGCGCAGCCCTGCACGGCGGATGCCTGGTCTGGAAGGGGCCCCCCACTACTAAAGGTGGGGCGAGAAGCGTCTTCTGTGTGGATTTCCAGGGAACATTATCAGGGAACTGGAGGCTACATGTCTTCCAAGGACCCTCCCTTCCCCCTCCCTTTCTTTCTCCCACCCTTTTCCAGGCCCCCCGCTACTCACCGGGACTCTGTCAGGGTATTTCTTCCGAATCTTTTCCCCTTCTTTTTTCCGGTACTCGAAAGGATGATCCTCCTTGTACTGGAATTTCATGATGCTCCGCAGCGTCTCCGATCTCCCTGGGGGGGCCTGCCTTAAACCGAGCGGGTGGATTTTCCGACGCAGGGTTCCCCCGCTGGGAGTCCGGCTAAGAGACACGAAGGACCCCGGCGCTGCGAACCACCGCTGCTGTGCTCGCTCCGCTCCTCCGACCAGCTGGAAAAGCTCAGAACTGAGGCCCTGGGAGGTGCAGAGCGCGCCGGCGTGGGGGTGGAGAAATCCTGCAGGGTTCTTGGAACAGCCGGGAACACACAAGCAACACAGTAGCAAGCCTGGTATTGTGACGTCACGAAGCTCCGCCCTTCCCTCCCCCACAATGTTCTAGACCGTCCTGCTTCTGTCTCCGAACCAGGGGCCACGGAAAATATTCTTTCAACCCGCCCGTATTGTTCGATTTCCTATTTTAAACAATCCTTCACCAGGTCTCTTTAAAGAAAACTCTGTATGGTTTTACATGCCTCTTGTTTATTTTGCCACTGAATTTCTTAAGGCAAGATACAAAACATGTCAATTTCTCCCCCTCCACTTCGTTGTGGTTTTTTTGGTTGGATCCGAGAGCAATTACCAAAGAGTAAAGTCCACCCCTTCTAAGCACGCTGAGGTTGTTGGCTTGGAAAGGGCTATGCAGGAGGGGTGGGGAGGTGGGGGAGGAGGACCTGCAATGTTTGGGGCCGATACGGTTACGTTCCGACGGGCGGGCAGCCTTTCCTCTGAAGGTGCTCCCAGATTACCCAGGGATCCGTGCCCTCCGCGCCGCCTGGGCCTGAACTGTTTTTGTTTCTGTCCGAGCTGCAAATTGCTGGGCTGATTAACAACATAAACAAGATGACTAAGGGGTTTAGAAGGATGGGGAATGAGGGAAAAATGTCATCCTGGCCAAGGGAGGCAATGGTGCTGGCGTAGAATTTCCCTTTAAGTGGACTCGTCCAAAGCTCGCGTCCAGCCCTTTCCCCACCCTCCTCCTAGAATCCCGAGTACTGCAAGGCTTCCAGAAAGAAAGAAAAACAGAAATCATGTGATGTGGAGGAGTTGGGCCTTACCCCTTACTGTCTGTCAAGCAGTCACTGGGGCTGAACTGGGGAAAGGAGGTAACCAAGAGGTATATTCAACACCCCGAAATATCAATAGTAATAGAATAATAATAATAGATCTGATTTAAATAGCTCTAGGTTACAATATACTTTTGCACCGTTACCTTGACAACAATCCAGGAGCCAGATGGTGTAATTTATTATCTTTATGGGACAGATAAGGAAACTGAGATCAAGAGGAATTAATTTGTCTAGCTAAAGTCAAATGGCAACTAAAGGGGCTTGAATTCAATTTGGGTCTTCTGCTTTCAATCCGGTGGCGCTTGGGACTGAGCAGCCTTAGCTGACATGTGAAGAGACGTGTTTCAGAGCCAATCAATCAGTCCTAGAATTGTGAATCCTAAAACTGAGTTGAAATGTACCTTTGATGTTGTTCATCACGTATCTCAGCAAAAATTGCTCCCACCAATGCAATTAAGTGGCCATCCAGCGTCTCTGCCTCCAGTGATAGGGAACTGATTGCCTTTGTGGAAGCACATTAAAGATTTTTTTTTTAAAGTTCAACTGAGAATATTAAATAGTTTCTCCATCCAGAAACCTTTCCCAAACTTTTCCTTTTATGGGAAGCCTAAAAAACATTAGGACTTTAGGAAATGGATTAGCTGTGGTCACCAAATTTAGAAATTTAAAACAACAACAAAAATTGACTCTGGCCTGTTTTTAAGATCAGTGTTGCTCCAATTTTGAAAGAATTAGGATATTGATCATAAGCTGTTTCCTTTTATTTACTCCTGGAGAACATTTGAGAAGTCAAGGAAGGAAGTGGGTTGTTGTTAACCCACTTAATTAAATATATATATATATATATATATATATATATATATATATATATATATATATATATAAAATAGTTATATAACTTAGTTAAATAGTTATATTTGATACAGTAGGGTGCTAAACTAAAATTGTATTTTAATATTTTTGTGATTTCAAGTTATTATCTGAGGAAAGGTGTCCAAATGAATGCAGTTTGGAGAGCTGACATATTTCCTCTCTAATCCCAGAGACTGGACTTAATATTAAATGAATAAAAATGTTTTCTAGAACACTTGAGTAAAAACACAAAATTTCAGTCATTAATATTTTTTCAACCCTTTCCAAGACAATTCCTTCCACTTTTCCAATAACTCTGTTAGAAAGTCTCTCTGTACATTAATGCTAAAATTTGCCTCATTGTGACTCCCACCCATTCCCTGTAGTTTTGCCCAAATGGCAAATCAAATCATTTACCATGTGACAGCTCTTCAGATTCTGGGAGACATTGATGCTATATCCTAAGCCTCTTTTTCTTTTAGATAAAATGTAGAATCAGGGGTTGGAACATTTGTTATTTATGTTGCAAGGCAGTAGGGGTAAGTGATTTGTCTATCTGGCATCTGAAGCCATATTTGAACCGAGATTCTCCTGACTCCAGGACCAGGGCTCTATCCCACTGTACCACCTACTTGATACATGCCTCCATATCTCCAGGATATTATTATTATTATTAACCATTACAGATTTACTCAACAAATTTACATCTAGTGAGCTTTTGCCTTATTTTGCCAGAAACCAGGCCACCAGGCCACTTCCTATTCATTTCCAAACTGTCTCCACATCTTTCTTTCCCTTCTACCTTCCCTTTATGTTTTTTTTTTAATTAAAAATAACTAAAAAATAAGAATAATATTCTTCCATCTTTAAATCCTCCTCAAACCTAAGCAGTTTGAGAGTAGAGAATTAAGTTGTTTCCTTGAATTTATTCTTTTTTTTGCTGAGGTGATTGGGGTTAAGTGACTTGCCCAGAGTCACACAGCTAGGAAATATTAATTCAGGTCCTCCTGACTTCTGGGCTGGTGCTCTGTCTTCTGCACCACCTAGCTATCACCTAGCTCTCTTTGAATGTATATTCTTGAGTATTTAGAACAGTAATTAACAAGTCAAAAGTTAGTTAAATGCTTTTTTAATGCATTTTATTCATTGTATGAACTCTTCACACTTCTGGTCATTATCTGAAGCTCTGAAGCTTTTAATCATCCTTCCTCAAGTATGGCATCCCGAAATGAACACAGTAATCCATTTTTGATCTGACCCATGGCAAAACAGAACATCCTTATCACTTTATCTCTAGATACGAAGTATTTCTAAATAGAGTCTGAAATACATTAGCATTTGTAGAAGCTTATTAAAAACCTCATTGTCAGTTTCACTAATTATATTAAGAAAGAATATTTCTCTAGTCTTAAAAACTCTTTCCAAACTCTACCCAATTAAAAAGGAATTAACAGTGAAAACCAAACCTTGAATAGTTTACTTATGGCCTTCCCCCTCCTCAGAAGCAATTGGGTTGCAATTCACCTAGGGCCCCCTCCTATCTATTTAAAAGAATTAAGATATGAATCTGAAGAGGAGATCCTAGAATAAGACTACAGTTGAGGGGAATGAATGGCTGAAGAAAGAATTGAGTGGTTATCAAGTGACTATGTTCCATTTATTGAAAGAGAATGCTAATCCAAAACTTATTTTTCTTGTTCTAGATTCCTATAAATGTTCCCTCAAATTCTCTTGGGAAGTGAGATGTGTTCAAGGCATAGGAGAACTATACCAATTTGAATATTTCTCTCTTCAACTTAGAAATAACTTAGATTTAAAAGTAATGTCAAATTTTTCTTTCTGTGATTCTCATGCCTAAAAAGATACAGTAAATAGGGAGCAGAGCTAACATGGTGGCAGAAAGATGGGGATTTTCCTGACCTCTCCCAAATTTCCATTCAACAATTTTAAATCTAGGCCTCAAAATGATTCTGGAGTGCCACAACCCACAATAGGACAGTGAAATAATTTTTCAGCCCAACACAGCTTAGAAGATTGGCAGGAGAGATATGATACATAGAGTGAGAGTAGAGAGCAGTCCTCAGACGAGAGAGAGAGAGAGAGAGAGAGAGAGAGAGAGAGAGAGAGAGAGAGAGAGAGAGAGAGAGAGAGAGAGAGAGAGAGAGAGAGAGAGAGAGAGAGAGAGAATTGCCCAAAGGTAGACTACCTGAAAGCCATGATCAAAAAAGAGGCTAAATATTATCTTTCAAGAAATTGCTATACTGGAACCAAAGGGCAAAATAGAAAGAAAGATTTCACCAATTGCCTCCTGAAAGAGAACTCAAAAAGAAAACTCCCAGAAATGTTATAGCTAGAACTTTCAGGTCAAGGAGAAAATATTATAAGCACTCAGGAAGAAATCATTCAAATAATGTGGAGCCACAGTTAGGATAAGAAAAGATTTAGCAGCTTCTACATTAAAGAATCAGAGAGTTTGGAATGGGATATTTTGAAGGGCTAAGGAGCTACAATTATAGCCAAAGTTAACCAACCAACAAAACTGAATACAATTCTTCAGAGAAAAAAATTAATTCATTAAAGTTTAATTAAAAAATTTAAATTCATAAAAATTTAATGAAACAGGATTTTCAAACATTCCTGATAAAAAGATCAGAACTATTCAATTAGAGTTGAATAGAAAGTTTCACTTTTAAGTACATGACTCAAGAGAAACAAAAAGGTAAATAGAAAAGAGAACTGTTTATATTCTTACATGGAAAGATGATACTTGTAACTTTCTAAAAAACTTTGACATTATAAGGGCAATTAGAAGTAGTATACATAGAAATATCATGGGGATGATATATAAAAAATTCAATTAAAGGATGAGAAAAAAAATGCATTGGAGAAGGAGAAAAGGAGAGATAGAAGTACCTTACATAAAATAGCTTAAAAAAAGAACTAAAAAAACTGGCAATGATTTGGGATGCACTGAAAGACCTTATGTCTTTGATGTCTGACCAAACTCTAAAAAGACCACAACTCTTTAGCCATCTTTTTGGCCATTGAAACACGTTGTTCTCATCTATCTCATCTATGTGGAGAAAAGTCTCCACATGCTTGGGATAGACGTCCCTCTAACACATCAACAGGTCAGAGATCTATTTGTTACCTTCCACTTACTAGTCCATATCCAGATAGGTTTACCAGAATGTAAATGCTGCCCATGCTACAGTTTCTTGAAACCACAGATGAAAGTTCAGTGAAGATGGACACCAAAGGTGGATGAACAGCCCTGAAAGGGCTATGCAAGTCACCATACCAGGGGTACTAGTCCATATATCCCAAAAGACCCTGCCTTATATCTGAAGTTGGAATGAAATTACAAAATGTTTACTCAGCCTTGTGGGGAAAGAAGGGAATAATTCAACTGAACAAATCTTTCTAGTACTTTTCCTCATTCTGATCTATTGTCCTAAGAGGCTCTTGAATCCTGCCCATTTTGTATCCAAGTGACAGGAAGGTTTGTATATCAATGGCTTAAGCTTTCATTTTCTAAACCAATCAAATCTCAAAAATAGTTTATGTATAATCAATTTGGAAAAATTTATTGTGTCTACATTGAGTCAGGTACTGTGCTATGTCCACAAAAACCAAAAAAACAAACAAACAAACAAACAAAAAAACAAAACCCAACACAACCAGAAACAAACAAAAAATCCCTTTTCTCTAGGAGCTCACAATTTTAATGGGGGAAGTGACATGAATATAGCTATGTATAAGAAAGCTATATATAGGATAAATTGGAAATAATTGACAGAGGGAAAAATACAGAATTAAGACAGACCTGGAAAGGCTTCCTGTAGAAGGTGAGATTTTATCTGGGTTCTAAAGAAAGCCAGAGATGTGAGGAAGAAGAGCTGAAGGAAAGTATTCAAAGATATTGGGTGAAAATGCCCAAAGTCAATGGTGGAGCAAGAAGGCCATTCTCAACTGAATTGCAGGCTATGTGCCTGAGAAGAGTAGTAGTATATACAAGAATACTAGAAAGTATAGGGAGTGTGGTGAGAGAGCAGGTTATGAGAGACTTTGAAAACCAGAGGAGTTTATATTTGATTCCGGAAGTGATAGAGATCCAGTGCAATTTATTAAGTAGGTGAATGATACTCTCAGATCCATCCTTTAAGAAAATCACTTAGATGGATTGAAATAGGAAGAAATTTATGGGAGGGAGACTAACCAGCTATCAACATCAATAGTCCAAGTGTGAGGTGATTAGGGCCTTCCTCAGGCCAGAGGTGTCTGAGGAGAGAGATGTTGAGTGGATAATTGATAGGCCTTGGCAACAGAGTGGGTATGGTGAGATAAGAGAAACTGAGGAGTTGAGAATGACACAAATTTTGAGCCTGGGTGGTATGATGGTACCCTTGATAGTAAGAGAAAAATTTAGAATTGGGGAGAGAGTTTGTGGAGAAAGGTAATGAATTTAGTTAGGGGAGCTACTATTATTTCTATATTTCTCTTGAAATGGATATAGAGTCAAAGAGGGAGTTTCTAGGTAATTTATAGTTAATTTATTAATCAGATAAGCAAATAATAAATTGGTAGTCAAGTGATTTATGTCAGTAATCAAAAATAAAGACCTGAGAGATTGTAGAATGCTTAAATATCTTTGAGTAAGTAAGTGGCCAGATAGGAGGTGATCAACTCTAATTGATGAACAATCAAGAGGTGGACATTTAATGTGGAGTTAAACTACTGCTGCTTGAGTCTCCTATAATCTGTACAAAGGAATTTATCTCCACTTCCAGACCATTCCCATTGAACAATGTGGAAGGTTTCAGGAATGTGTTACCTGATGTTTCCCAGCTAGAATTTACCTAGATTACATTCTATTTTCATTTTAATCAGAAGTAAACTCTCTTTGTTGGATTGAGTCCTGTCCAACATTGAGGTGAATATTCAAAGATTAAGTCAATCTTATCCTCAACTCTATCCTTCACAGATTGATGGCCATTTTCTAACCCAAATCAATTACTGAAAAGAGCTAAGTCTGTCATAGTTGATTATCATATACTCTTACTGTTATTCTGCAACAGCAATAGAAAGGGGAAAAAACCCCTAAATTTAATGTAATAATTTAATTAATAAAATAGTAATTTAGTGTAATAATTTCTAATAAAATAATAATTTCTCTCAGGGAGTAGGTTTGAGAAAAAGATAATGAACTTAATTCTGGAATTCTCTCTGTTTCCTACTCTCTTTATACACAAAGAGAGAATAAGTTTTGAGGATCAGTACTTTGATGCAATTTGCTTCTGTTCCTCTGGTTCTCTTTTTTCTCTTCTAATACTATGTTTTTGCTGTTTTTTTTTTTTTTTCCTTTAAAACATTCTTTGTGATCTACCCTCCTAATTTGAGTTTATTTGTTTATGCGTATTGTAGGGAACATGTTGGACTATGACTCTGGACCCTAGGCTAGCCTATGAAAATTACTCACATAAACATTTTATAAAATCACCGATATAAACGTGTTTAGATGTGCTAAGGCTTCCTGAGTTACTGTTCCTTGAACCCTGGAAACTAGACTGATGTTTTGACTACTTTTGTTTCCAATAGATAGGATGGCTAGGCTATTATATTAAAAGATGTTGTTTCTAACAACTTCTGCATTCCTATAGAAATTTTAGCATTGATAACTATGACTTAGAGCCAGACTTATGTTATATAAGTATCCTTTCCTTTAACCCTGACAAGCAATCAGTACTCATGGTATTTGACTCTCCTACTTTGTCAAAATAAAAATCTTGTATATGTCTTTACTCCACCTCTAAACCATTCTCCCATAGCACTTATGACTATTTCCTCCCATAATCTCGCTTCCCTCTTATTTCCCTCCTTCCCCCCCCCACAACTTTCTCTCTTATTTCTCTATTAAATGAGGTATTTTCCTGCCCTATGATGGTTTTATGCCTTCTTTTCTCCTTTGACAAGTTCAGGTGAAAGTGAAGTTTACTGTGTCTATATGCTCTCCCTCTACTCTCCAGTTATTCCTTCCCTATTCCCTTCTCTTCTTTTGTTTTTAAGATCATACAAAGATAACACACATTGGGCTGTTTTAATTGACAGCCTCTATATCTTCTGATATTAGGGCTCAGAGGAGACATTATTACAAAGCAATCTATTTGTCAGTTTAGTCTTTTCTGCATGCTTGCTAATATTATTTCTATATTTCTCTTGATTCCTATATTGTATTTCAACATTTCTACTCAGCTCTGGTTTTTTCATAATGAATATTTGATAGTTCTTTATTTCACTAAATATCCACTCCCTCCCCCTCTCAGGACTGTACATACTCAATTTTGCTAGTTATTCTTTTTGGTTTTCTATTTACTCATTTCTTTTGATGCCAATAAATTTTGTATCCTCCTGTTGCTCTTCAGTATTTATTTATCTTTTTCTGGATGCTTTGTGAGGACGAATTTTCTTTTAGCATCTGCCAGAAAAGCCAAAAGACCCATGGTGAAAGAAAGGAATGGAGAGATTTCTTTTCAATAGAGTATTCTTTTTCTTAACCTATCCTCATTATGATATAAACAGTTCAAAGAGACATAATTTCTAAGTAATTAATCATTTTATTAATCATTAATCCAGAATGCCAAAAGACCCCTCATGGAACCAATTTAATGATTCTTTGTCAGATTTTCTAGTTCATGGGGCAACAACTCCATCTAGTTAAAATGGCCTAGGTGAGATAAATTTTTGGGCAAGAAGAGAGATTTTTTTGAAAAGGAAATAACCTTGGGTCCCCTTGCTAAATAATCATTTCTCTCATTATCCATAATCAGAGATTAGGTGTCTCTCATGCCCAGAGATCCAAAAGTACTGTTTAGAATAGATGTATTCAAAGAAGGTTCATAATAGTAAGACTCTACAGTCTTAAAGATGGAACCTATGTAGGTGGTATGATTTAACAGCTCTCAGTAACATTTTGATGAATGACTCAGTAATAATTTCAGGTCTCTTGCAGCATTTAGTCATGGTAAAACAATTCTTTTTTGTAAGGAAAGGACTTGCCAAAGTATTTATTTTTAAATAGTCAAATGTGGCTGTAGTCAAGATTTTCTAAACCAATATTCTCCAAAATGGAAGTCTGGGATGCCATGGTCCAAAAGCGTGATGGCCTGACCTCAGGTGATATGTGATTAACCCATCTGAGGATAGAATGAAAAGCTGCATTCTCTCCTCCCCACAATAGCTAGTAGTAGGGCTTGACTCAAATTCAGTTATGGCTACTTTATTCCTCAGGTTTTTCTCTCTGTTGAGCAAGCTCCAAACCCATTCCTATTTGGGGTAAGTGTGTCCCCCCCAGTGAAATGATAAACAAATCTCTCTACCCAAGCATTCACGGCACTACCTGTGCAATTTCCATTGGGAAAATCTTCTCTTCACCCACAGAACACCCAAACCTGTCTACCAGATCACCCATTGGCTTCAGGGGGCATCCTCTACAGGGCAGACTTCAGGGGTGTGGTAAGTGAAGTCTACCATCTTCCTTTTCATTTTGATTGGGGCAGAAAATTTCGCCAGGTGAGCAGTCATGGGACAGATAGTTGATCACATTGCATTGTTATTGTTACCTTTCTCCCTTAGGTTGGGGAGTAAGGATGCTCCAAAGAGGAGGCAGAAAGAGTTATCAAGTGAGAGGTCTTGGAGGGGACTAGGGTCAGAGCCGGGTAGCATCGATCCATCATGCGCCTGCCCGCGACCCACCCAAGGAAGCCAGGAAGAGGGAAAGAAGAACCCTCACGGAGCGCGAGCCTAATGAATACCAAGGATACTGCCCCACCCCCAAAACCCACCTCCACTCCCACTCTCCCCCACCCCCACCTCCAGCTGTGGAAGCAGAGCACCTTCATAGTGGGGGAGGCGAGAGAAGAAAAGGGACAAGGGTGCGAGGGATCAGGCTATTGTGGCCGGGACCCCATGGCGGGCTGTCACCCTCTCTTTCCTATCTAACTCTTCATATCCCTATTAGGGATTTTCTTGCCCTAGATTGATTGGTTGTTGTCCTTCATTTTCCTGGAGGGCGTCAAGCAACTGTGGCTGATGAGACCAATAAGAATTTAGAAGACACATTTAGGCACAAATAGTCCATGTAAACATTTGAAATGGAGATATTTAAATTTGCACATTTCACATTTCTCCTGAGCTACTACAATTGTTTTCCCCCCCCCTTTAAAAAAATCTATTTTAATAGTATATTATTTTCCAATTACATATAAAGATAGTTTTCAACTTTTATTTTTCTAAGATTTTGAATTCCAATTTTTTCTTTCTTTCTTCCTTTATTACTTCCCTCTCCCCAAGGTATCAAGCAATCTGAAATAGATTATATCTGTACATTCATTTTTAACATTTCCCTATGAATCATTCAGGGAAAGAAAAATCAGAACAAAAGGAAAAAAAAAACAAAAGAAAAAAAAGATTAAAAACAGTATGCTTCAATCTGCATTCAGTTTCCATAGTTCTTTCTTTGGGTGCAGATAGCATTTTCCATCCAGAGTTTATTGAATTGCTGAGAAGAGCTACATTTATCATAGTTGATCATCACACAATCTTGCTGTTGTCATGTATAATGTTTTTCTGATCATGCTTGATTCACTCAGCATCAGTTCATGTAAGTTTTTCAAGGTTTTTCTGAAATCAGCCTGTTTATCATTTCTTACAGAACAATAATATTCCATTACATTCATATACTACAATTTACCCAACCATTCTCCAGTTGATGGGCATCCACCCAAATTTCCAATTCCCTTGCCACTACAAAAAGAACTCCTATAAACATTTCTGCGCCTGTAGGTCCTTTCCCATTTTTTATGATGTCTTTGGGATACAGACCCAGTGTAGATACTGCTGCTGGATCAAAGGGTATGCTTTTTGGGCATAGTGCCAAATTGCTCTCCAGAATGGCTGGATCAGTTCACAACTCCATTAACAATGCATTAATGTGCAAGTTTTCCCACATCCCCTCTAACATTTATTATTATCTTTACTTGTCATCTTAGTCAATCTGATAGGTATGAGGCGGTATCTCGGAATTGTTTTACTTTTCATTTTTCTAAAAAATAATGATTTGGAACATTTTTTCATATAAATATAGATGACTTAACTTCTTCACTTGAAAATTTTATTCATATCCTTTAACCATTTTTTTCAATTGGAGAATGACTTGTATTCTTATAAATATGACTCATTTCTCCATACATGCAATTGTGTTTTGCTCATAGAGAATAGTGCCTTCTTTACTATGGGCAATTTATTCTGGATAGTCCTTTGTTTCTCCTATATCACAAAATTGATTCTAAAGTTTTTTTGTTTTGTTTTTAAAGAGATTGGAGTGTTTTACCAGTCTCTTCTCCAGGCCATTTTTACATATGAGAAAACTGAGACAAACAAATTTAAGTGACTTGCCCAGGGTAGCAAGATAGTAAATGTCCAAGGCCAGGTTTGAATTCAAGAAGGTGAGTCTTCCTGATTCCGAATCTGGTCCTCTACTATGTCACCTAACTGCCCTTCATGTTACATTATCTTAGCCACCAAATAACCCCTTTCCAAATTTCCTTAAATACTATTGAGAATACCACTGTCTGTTCACTTACCCATGTTTATGATCTGGTATCATTTTTTGATTCCTCATTCTCATTCAACTTTGATTCATATTTTACTGAAAAAAATTGAGGCTATTTTCTGCTCTGAGAGCACCCTTTTGTCCCATCCTCCTCATCTAATATCACTCAGGTGTCTTCTGTCACTTTCCTCCATCCCTATCTCACATAATAAACAGCCTTTCTAAAGCTAGCGTGTGTGTGTGTGTGTGTGTGTGTGTGTGTGTGTGTGTGAAGCAATTGAAATTAAGTGACTTCCTCAGGATCACATAATTAGTGTCAATCAAGTTTCTGAGGCAGGACTCCAGGGCCAGTACTGCACCACTTAGCTGCCCCCAAGGTTAACCATTCTATATGCATAAGGAATCCTATCCCATCCTATCTTCTCCAGCAAATAATCACCTCTATTACCCTCATTTCTGCATTTATCTTTAATGCCTTCTTGTCCACTGGCTGCTTGCCATTAATCTAGAAACAAGTTCATGTCTTTCTTATCCTAAAAAAAGCTTCACTCCATTTCCCCATTACTGTAACTATATTTCCTCCCTTTTGAAGCTAAATTCCTTTAGAAGTCTATCTATAATAGGTACCTCCATTTCCTTTCCTCTTAACTCTTCCTAACTTTTTATTGACAGTACATATGCATGGGTAATTTTTTACAACATTATCCCTTGCACTCACTTCTATTCCAATTTTTCCCTTCCCTCCTTCCACCCCCTCCCGTAGATGGCAAGCAGTCTTACACATGTTAAATATGTTATAGTATACCCTAGATACAATATATGTGTACAGATCCATACAGTTCTCTTGTTGTACAGGGAGAATTGGATTCAGAAGGTAAAGATAACCTAGGAAGAAAAACAAAAATGCAAACAGTTTACACTCATTTCCCAGTGTTCCTTTTCTGGGTGTAGCTGATTCTGTCCATCATTGATCAATTGGATCTGAATTAGATCTTCTCTTTGTCCAAGATAACCACTTCCATCAGAATACATCCTTATACAGTAACCTTGTTGAAGTGTATAATGATCTCCTGGTCCTGCTCATTTCATTCATCATCAGTTCATGTAAGTCTCTCCAAGCCTCTCTGTATTCATCCTGCTGGTCATTTCTTACAGAACAATAATATTCCATAACATTCATATACTACAATTTACCCAACCATTCTCCAGTTGATGGGCATCCATTCATTTTCCAGTTTCTGGCCACTACAAAGAGGGCTGCCACAAATATTTTGGCACACACAGGTCCCTTTCCCTTCTTTAATATTTCTTTGGGATATAAGCCCAGTAGTAGCACTGCTGGTTCAAAGGGTATGCACAGTTTGATAACTTTTGGGTCACAATTCCAGATTACTCTCCAGAATGGTTGGATTTGCTCACAGCTCCACCAACAATGCATCAGTGTCCCAGTTTTCCTACATTCCCTCCAACATTCACCATTATTTTTTCCTGTCATCTTAGCCAATCTGACAGGTGTGTAGAGGTATCTCAGAGTTGTCTTAATTTGCATTTCTCCAATCAATAGTGATATGGAGCACTCTTTCAGATGAGTGGAAATAGTTTCAATTTCATCATTTAAAAATTGTCTGTTCATATCCTTTGACCATTTATCAATTGGAGAATGGTTTGATTTCTTATAAATTAGATTAACTTTTCCTAACTCTTTACAATCTTGATTATAATCTTAGTGGGCTTGGAGATGCCAGAACTGGAAACAAGGTACTAACAGGAAACAAGGAAGGCCAGAACTGGAAACAAGGTATTAAGTGGAATTGATGAGATAATGATTCTCTAATTGACATCTCCTTGTAGGATCAGATCAATCATACTGAACCATGCTAAATGAGATAATTAATGTCTCTATCAATTCCACTCAGCTGCCAAAATGATCTTCCTAAAGTACAGATTTGACCATGTAACTATCCCATACCCAGTAAACTCTAGTAATTCCCTATCACCTCCAAGATCAAATATAAAATTCTTTGACATTCAAAGCCCCTTATGACCTGCTCCACTATCTTTTTCCAATATTTACACTTTAAATATCTATCTCCTCCCTTAAATACTCTTCAATGCAGTGACACTCTCCCTTTTATTATTCCTTTAGTATTCCATCTCCTGACTAAGCATTTTCACTAGTTGTCCTCTTATTTATAGAATCCTCTTTCCTCATCTCTGCTTTTTTTTCCATTAGTTTCTTTCAAATCTCACCAAAAATCACACCTCCTACATAGAAGCCCTTATTGATGTCCTCTGATTGAAGTGCCTTCTTTTTGTTGATTATTTTCAGTTTATCTTATATAAAGCCTTTTTTTGTACCTAGTTATTTGTATGTTGTTTACCTCATTTGAATGTTTTCTCCTCAAGAACAGACTGACTTTTTCCTTTCTTGTATCCCCAACACTTAACATACTGTCTGTTACATAGTAAATCCTTGATTAATGTTTACTGACTGACTGGATCATTCCCCATATTCAGTCAGTTACCAAATCTTGTCATTAAACAAAAATATATTTTAAAAAAATATTTTTATTAATTCCATTAAGTATTTCCTAATTGTATGTATTTTTAAAAACAAGAATTTTTTTTTTAAAGTTTTGAGTTCCAAACTCTCTTTTCTCTCTTGTACCTTCCTCCTCCTTGAGAAGGCAAGCAATTTGAAATTGATTATACAAGTGAAGTCATGCAAAATTTATTTCAATATTATAATATTGATATATAATATAATAATTCAATAATGTAATAACTTTGTAAAGTTCTTAAAGAACTCATTTTCTAATAAGAGAAACAATATACAACTATGTACAAATAGAAAGAACTACAACTCCCAGTCTTTGTAGCCATTCGAAGTCATGCCAGGGGCTGATACCTGAAAAAAGAGTGCATATATTGTGAAAAGAAATAATCTCATAGTGATAGTTTTAATGGATGGGGAAGGGGGAATCAAAAAAGGCTCCTAGCAGAATGTGGATTTGAATTGAGTTTTGAAGGAAGTCAGAAAAACTATGGGTTTCATCTTGGAGGTAACCGCTAGTGTTTATTGAGTCAGAGAAGTGGTACTTTGGTAGCTAGCTCTTTGGAATGTGGATTGGAATAAGGAGAGAGGTGAAACATAGGGACTAACCAAAAGGATATTGCAATAATCAGGTTTTAAATGATGAACGTTTACATCAAGTTTGCAACTGTTATTCTAGATAAAGGGAGATATAAGAGAGATATTATGATAGTAGAAAAATGAGGCTTATCAAAAGATTGGATATGTAGAATGAATAGCAAATAAGGTATCAAGGATTTGAGAATACCAGGTACCTGTGACATTAATAAGAAAGTTGGGGAAGATAATAGGTTTCATTATGGATATGTTGAGTGTGAGTTATCCAGAGGGTAATTGGTAATATGAAATTAGAGGTAATGAAAGAGTTTGTTTTTGTTCCAACTCTTTGTGAGCCATTTTGTGGTTTTCTTGCCATTTTCTTTTACAATTCATTTTACAGATGAGAAAATGAAGCCAGAAAGAGGGTAAGTGACTTGCTCAGGATCAGCCAGCTAGTAAATATCTGAAGCCAGAATTTGAACTCAAGAAGATGGCTTCCTAATTCCAAGTCCAGTATCTTATCCACTGTGCCATCTAGCTTCCCATGAGGAAAATTAGTGTTGGATAAATAGATCTAAGACTTCTAAGAGAGATAATAATTGAGCCCATGGGAGCAGATAAGATTACAAAGTAAAATATTAAAGAGAAAGAAGAAAAGAGGGTCAAGGACAGGCTCTTAGGGAACACTCACAATTAATAGGCATTATTCAGAGAATGATCTGGCAAAGCAAACTGAACAAATTTGGACAAATTGGAGGAAAATAATGAGAGAACATAATTATGAAAACTCTTTCCTAGAGAGGAGACAGTATTCAGGAGAAAAAGGTGATTGGCAATGTAAAAACTGCAGAGATGTTTTTGTTTTGTTTTGTTTTGTTTTTGTTTTAAAGAATATGAGGATTAAGGGAAAAAAAAACTACTGCATTTGATGATTAAGAGATTACTGGAAACTTTAGAGAGAACTATTTCAGCAGAATCGTGATTGGAAACCAAAATTTAGAAAGAGTTGAGAAGAGAGTAAAAAGAGAAGAAGTAGCATTAGCAAGTATAGGCAGCTTTTTCAAGGAGTTTATTCATGAAAGGGAAGAGAGATATAAGAGTGTAGCTAATAGGGATGATCCTATGATTAAGTGAAGAGTTTTTTTTTTTTTTTTTTTTTAATGAGAGAAATATGCATTTGATGATGGCTTTGTAAGTAGAGAGAAGACAGATGCTACAATTTTGAGGCAGAAACAACTGAGGAAAAATAGGCATTAAGAAATCAACCAGCAGGTAAGGAAAGTTTAGAGATAATGAGGAAAGCTTGGAGGGGACAGACTGCTGGAGAAGATGAAAAGCAATGGGATCAGGATACATGTAGAGAAGGGTTTATCTTGGCAAAGAAATAAATAAGGAAGAACTTATGAATAATATGAGACAAGATAAGGGAAGAAGAGAGAGTTCTCAGTGGATGGTCTTTTTTTTTTTTTTTTCTTTTTGGTGAAGTATGAGACAGACTCCTCAACTGAAAAGTTGCAAGGAGGACATGCATAGAAGACTTGACGTACAATGGAAAGATTTGGAACATTGGCAAGTGGGCCAATGAATAAATAATGAATAGATGAAGGAAATGTGAAAGGATTGCCTTATTTAGGTGAGAGCCCAGTTGATATTGTGTAACATAAATTTGAAGAAGGCCATCAACACAATTTCATGATTTTTTCCAGTTCTTTGTGCCTCAACATCTGTAGCATCAGTCTCCTTCACTCTACTTACATAGCTACCTTCAAATTTAAATCCTACTCACCGCTTTCCTGGTATATTGTAATGATTTTTTACTTGCTTGAGACTCTTTTCCCTCCAAACCATCTTTCACACAGCAGGCAAAATGATTTTCTTGAAGTATGGGATTAATCATGTCACTTCCTTATTCAATAAACATTAGGGGCTTCCTGTTGACTTTCGGGTCAAATATTATTTCATCTTTATCTCATCTATTTCAAATTTCTATCTTTGTATAACTTTATAGTATACATAATTATTAATACTTGTTCCTATTGACTTTAGGGTCAAATATTATTTCATCTTTATTTCATTCATTTTAAATTTAAATTTTTATAACTTTATAGTATGCATAATTATTCATGCTTGTTGAGATATTTCTCTTGAGTTGTCTTACTCTTCTGATCTCATTTGGGATTTTCTTAGTAGAGTTCTTTTCCTTTTGCTTCTCCAGCCCATTTTACAGATGAAGAACTGAGGCAAATGGAGTTAATGGACTTGTCCAGGACTGCATAGCTAGGAAGTATCTGAGGTTAAATTTGAACTCATGAAGATGAGTCTTCTAAATTATGAGCCCAATGTTCTCTTTTCTGTGCCACTTAGAATTTATAAATGAGAAAAGATACATATATTGGGAGGGTGTTCATTTTTTATTGCTAATATTATAGAAATTTAAAAGATTTGGGGATTCCTTGAGTAAACAATTACTAAATTGCTTAGTTAAGCTTCACAGGACATTTTGCTAACATTCTATACCTTTACAATGCAAATATGTATCATATATAACTATAATATATTGTTGGAATGAATCAACATGTATTTATTTATTAAATGCAGCCACTTTGAGTGTGGTTAAAGGGTTCAATGTAGGCAAAGCATGAGAAGAAGCTTCTGTTTTGTCCTTGGAGTTCTCAAAGAGGACCAAAATGACATCACTGTTAGAGTCAAGTTAATGTGTCCTGTTGTGGCTGATCAGACCAATATGAGCACAGACTATTCTACCACAGCAATAAGAGAGGAGAAAGAGATTAAAGGAATTAGAGTAGGTAATGAGAAAATCATATTATTCCTTGCAGATGATATGGTGGTATACTTAGAGAACCTCAGAGATTCTACTAAAAAGCTATTAGAAATAATCCACACCTTTAGCAAAGTTGCAGGATACAAAATAAATCCACATAAATTCTCAGCATTTTTATATATCATTAAGAAAATCCAATAGCAGGAGATACAAAGAGAAATTCCATTCAAGATAACTGTTGATAGCATAAAATATTTGGGAATCTCTCTACCAAAGGAAAGTCAGGAATTATATGAGCAAAATTACAAAACACTTTCCACACAAATAAAGTCAGATTTAAATAATTGGAAAAATATTAAGTGCTTTTGGATAGGCCAAGCAAATATAATAAAGATGACAATACTCCCTAAACGAATTTATTTATTTGGTGCTATACCAATCAGACTCCCAAGAAACTATTTTAATGACCTAGAAAAAATAACAACAAAATTCATATGGAACAACAAAAGATTGAGAATTTCAAGGGAATTAATGAAAAAAAAATCAAATGAAGGTGGCCTAGCTGTACCTGATCTAAAACTATATTATAAAGCAGCAGTCACCAAAACCATTTGGTACTGCCTATGAAATAGATTAAATTAGTTGATTAGTGGAATAGATTAGGTTCACAAGACAAAATAGTCAATAACTATAGCAATCTAGTGTTTGACAATCCCAAAGATCCCAACTTTTGGGATAAGAATTCATTATTTGACAAAAGCTGCTGGGAAAACTGGAAATTAGTATGGCAGAAATTAGGCATGGACTCACACTTAACACCATATACCAAGCATATGTAGTGTCAATAAAAAGTTATAATAATAAAAAAGAGAATATTCTGCCACAGGTGGGACACAAATAGTCCCTAAGAACATTTGTGGTAGATTCTCTAACTTTGTACATCTTGTGTTTCTTCTGAGCTAATTCTTCTCTGATATTATCATTTCTAAAATTCTTAAGAAAGTCCCTGTATCGCCTTTTCTGACCACCATGTAATCACTTACCCCATGTAAGTTCTTTTTGGCAAGTTTACTTTTGGTATTCGAACAATGTGGCTGGCCCAATGGAGTTGCGCTCTCTGCTCTAGAGTTGAAATGTTTGGCAGTTTAGTTCGAGAAAGGACCTCTGTGTCTGTATTTTATCCTGCCAGGTGATCTCCAGAATCTTCCTAAGACATTCAAATGGAAATGATTTAGTTTCCTGGTATGAAGCTGTCCAAGTGTCACAGGGATACAGCAAGGAGGTTAGCACAACAGTTCTGTAGACCTTCAGTTTGGGAGTCAGTCTAATACCCCTCTTCTCCCACACTAGGAAAATTGAAAAGGCAAACCCAGTTTTGATGCCCAGATATCCAGTTTTGGCAAGTTTCCAATTACTTGATGTTTACTGCCATAGTATTTCCTTGGATTGAGATCTATGTATTCTCTGAAACAATTCTTTCTACCTGCACTCAAGAGCAAAGGCCAAAAACAGAACTGGGTTTTACAGTTGACATACCCTAAAACACTGAGTGGCCTAATTTGGTTTTATGAATTCAAGGGAGGCTTATCCAAGCCAATATTGTAGATCAGGGCATGAGACCACTGACATCTAGTGGCTGCATTAGCAAAGCAAAAAAAAAAAAATTTAAGGAACATGAAATGAAAACCATTTGGGGAGTATTCTATGAGAATTCAGAGATTCAATTATTTTTTTCTTATTAATTTTATAATTATAAATTTTTTTGACAGAACATATGCATAGGTAATTTTTTTTTTACAGCATTATCCCTTGTACTCCCTTCTGTTCCGAATTTTCCCCTCCCTCCCTCCACCCCTTCCCCTAGATGGCAGGCAGTCCCATACATATTAAATATGTTATAATATATCCTAGATACAATATATGTGTGCAGAACCGAATTTTGTTGTTGTTGTTGTTGCTGTTGCAAAGGAAGAATTGGATTTGGAAGGTAAAAATAACCTGGGAAGAAAAACAAAAAATGAAAACAGTTTACACTCATTTCCCAGTGTTCCTTCTCTGGGTGTAGCTGATTCTGTCTCTCATTGATCAATTGGAATTGGGTTAGGTCCTCTCTATGTAGAAGATTTCCACTTCCATCAGAATATATCCTCATACAGTATCATTGTTAAAGTGTATAATGTTCTCCTGGTTCTGCTCATTTCACTCAGCATCAGTTGATGTAAGTCTCTCCAAGCCTCTCTGTATTTCTCCTGTTGGTCATTTCTTATAGAACAATAATATTCCATAACATTCATATGCCATAATTTACCAAACCATTCTCCAATTGATGGGCATCCATTAATTTTCCAGTTTCTAGCCACTACAAAAAGGGCTGCCACAAACATTTTAGCACATACAGGTCCCTTTCCCTTCTTTGGTATTTCCTTGGGATATAAGCCCAGTAGAAACACTGCTGCATCAAAGGGTATGCACAGTTTGATAACTTTTTGGGCATAGTTCCAAATTGCTCTCCAGAATGGTTGGATTCTTTCACAACTCCACCAACAATGCATTAGTGTCCCAGTTTTCCCACATCCCCTCCAACATTCATCATTATCTGTTCCAGTTATCTTAGCCAATCTGACAGGTGTGTAATGATATCTCAGAGTTGTCTTAATTTGCATTTCTCTGATCAATAATGATTTGGAACACTTTCATATTAGTGGAAATAGTTTTAATTTCATCATCTGAAAATTTTCTGTTCATATCCTTTGATCATTTATCAATTGGAGAATAGCTTGATTTCTTATAAATTAAAGTCAATTATCTGTATATTTTGGAGATGAGGCCTTTATCAGAACCTTTAACTGCAAAAATGTTCTTCCAATTTGTTACTTTCCTTCTAATCTTGTTTAAATTAGTTTTGTTTGTGCAGAAACTTTTTAATTTGGTGTACTCAAAATTTTCTATTTTGTGATCAATAATGATCTCTAGTTCTTCTTTGGACACAAACTCCTTCCTCCTCCACAAGTCCGAGAGTTAAACTACCCTCTGTTCCTCTAATTTATCTATGATCTCGTTCTTTATGCCTAAATCATGGACCCATTTTGATCTTATCTTAGTATATGGTGTTAAGCATGGGTCCATGCCTAGTTTCTGCCATACTAATTTCCAGTTTTCCCAGCAGTTTTTGTCAAATAATTAATTCTTATCCCAAAAGTTGGGATCTTTGGGTTTGTCAAACACTAGATTGCTATTTTTATTCACTATTTCACCCTGTGAATCTAAACTATTCCACTGATCAACTAGTCTATTTCTTAGCCAATACCAAATGGTTTTGGTAACTGCTGCTTTATAATATAGTTTTAGATCAGGTATAGCTAGGCCAACTTCATTTGATTTTTTTTTTTCATTAATTCCCTTGAAATTCTCGACCTTTTGTTCTTCCATATGAATTTTGTTGTTATTTTTTCTAGGTCATTAAAATAGTTTCTTGGGAGTCTGATTGGTATAGCACTAAATAAATAGATTAGTTTAGGGAGTATTGTCATCTTTATTATATTTGCTCGGCCTATCCAAGAGCACTTAATATTTTTCCAATTATTTAAATCTGACTTTTTTTTTGTGGCAAGTGTTTTGTAATTTTGCTCATATAATTCCTGACTTTCCTTTGGTAGATGTATTCCCAAATATTTTATGCTATCAACAGTTATCTTGAATGGAATTTCTCTTTGCATCTCTTGCTGTTAGATTTTGTTGGTAATGCATAAAAATGCTGAGGATTTATGTGGATTTATTTTGTATCCTGCAACTTTGCTAAAGTTCTGAATTATTTCTAATAGCTTTTTAGCAGAGTCTTTGGGGTTCTCTAAGTATACCATCATATCATCTGCAAAGAGTGATAGTTTGGTTTCCTCATTACCTACTCTTATTCCTTTAAAAGAGATTCAGTTCTTAAAATGATTCATAAATTTGCAACTTTAGTGCCATCCAAATGTACTCTAATTCCTTAGATTTAGATGGTGTTATTTTTGGTCAGAGAATGAAATACTGTGTCTTGGGACTCTAATGTTCTTTTATGGTGATATATTTCTAATCTTTCCAGTCCATTGGGTGTGCTTCAATCATCTGATGTCCAGCTCTTATCACCTCTTTCCCTAACCTGAGATACTTCAATAGCAGCGATCTCTTTCTTCTGGATGAACATTCTGGTAACATGAGTACTAAAGTCTGAACTAAATCTGGTGATGATAAATACTATTGCATTATCTTTCATCTTTTTCCCCATCTCACAATACCAAAAGATGCCTAGCCTGCTTTTTTTTTTTTTTTGGTAGAGGACCCCATCATATTTGATAGAAATGATTTATTGCCTTTTTCATAACAAGAGGAACCTAAGATGCTAATATTCAGTATACAAAGCATGCTTATCTCTATTACCTTGTGTGATCTCATACCAATTTCAGAAAGTAAATAAAGAAAATGAGTTTCCAAAGGGTTTAATCATAGATCCAAGGTCATACAACTAGTAAATGACAGAGACAGGACTTGAACTCAGTAGTTGAATTCAAACCCAATGCTTAGTATTAATATAATAATTAATGTAAAATGAATTCTTTACCATGGAACAAATAGTTTCATAATGGTATCCAATTAAAATGAATAGTTACAAAACTGAGCAATGTATAGAAAAAGGAGTACTGGAGTGAAGCAGAGGTGACAAACTGAAATGTGATATTCATTTAGGATACATGCTTTTGGAATGGGGCACTCTAAATCTATTGTAGCCCCATCCCAACCCAGCTGTATTTGAGGCAGTTCTCTAAAAAATAGTTCTGTGAGGTTATGTATGAATACAGAAAAATGACTTTGGAGATTGAGGAGAAAGAAAAGTAGAAGAGAAGAACTGATTAGGAGGCTAAATACAGAACCACAGGAATACTACTGTTGTTCATTCTTTTTTTCTTTTTTTTTTTTGCTGAAGTAGTTGGGGTTTAAGTGACTTGCCCAGGGTCACACAGCTAGGAATTGTTAAGTGTCTGAGGCCAGATTTGAACGCACATCGTCCTGACTTCAGGGCTTGAAGATGATCTGAACATTAGGAAGGTAATGCTATGACTTGCAAATGAATTGTATTTAAGTGAGGGAGGGCTGTTCAAAGTCACCAGCCTCATTTTCTCCTCCAGAACCATCTAAGTACGGTGGCAAGCTATAGATTAGAATCACTGGAGATGGCCTTTGACTGAGGCAATACCCTTTCAGTGGTTAAGGCTAGATTAAAAAACAAGGCAGAGAATGGCCTCTTTTTCTAGTCAAAAAAATTAATGTGAAAGGGAAAGATGCTCAGGGTTTCTGACCAAACCAGAAACAATTGCTGTTTACATTCACTCTGAGTAATGTGAGGCCAAATGATGACTCAGTGAATTTGGGATGGGATGTTGGACCATCTAGGAAGGATTTGGATTTAAGGCATGGTCCTTAAAAAAATCTAGCCTGTAAGCCCCAAGATATCTAATGAGATATCTACAATTTAAATTGTATTCCTTTGGGCAGAGAATGAGAGTGTTCTCTGTGTGGACTGAGGGAGAGGAAGAAGGAAGAGGGAGAAAGGAGGGAAGGAAGAAAAGAGCTGCGTTGCCCACCTGCCAATTGTAATTGGGTCCCCAGCAAAGCAGCTGTATTGGTGTTCACATGTTGTTTTTTGTCTTTTGTTTTCCAAGAGGACTGTGACATCAGGAAGATGATGTCATGCCTTGAAAATGAATTGGATTTAAGTGAGGGAGGGTTATACAAAAGGAAAATCTGAAATTGAAAGACATTCTATGATTTCAAGCCTAAGAAATTGCCAAAAGTGAATCTCTCATGCAAGATCTTTTAGTTGAGTTTTACTCCTGAGCCATAGAGCTTCCAATTCTTACGTGTTTTATTTATCTAGTGTATAACTCTCAAATTGCTTTTTTATTATCTTCTTTGATAGATATATTTGGTTCCTATACATGTCTGTAAAGGGCTGAATGAAACTCTTGAGTCAATGCACTGGGGTCGGACAATGGAGCACTTGGGGCTAATTACTGATTAGACAATACTCTATTAATTTATGCTTAGAAAATGGTCCTTCCCACTATCCTGTACTGGCTCAAGCATTTGATGTGTACAGAGAATTGTGGGAGGGACTAGGAGGTGTAGGGAGACTAGCCAGGGTCACTTCTGCAAGAGAGACAAGGAGGTGAGGTCGCAGAGATCCTATGCGTCCACTCTATTCACTTCTACTGCTAAAGACCAAGAATAAAGACTTTTGCTTATCCTGACTCTGGATTCTAAGGTACCCAGGGTGCTAACACGGTTACATTTAATTTTCTTTGTTGATTATTTTCAATTTATCCTACATATAGCTTGTTTGTATATATTAATTAGTTGCACTGTGACTTCCTTTTTTGCTTTTCTTTTTATCTCTAGTGCTTAGCAGTGTCTGGGACAAAGTAAAAGCTTAATAAAAGTTTATTCATTGATGAACTGCATCACATGGTACTGAATTTGAAAAAAGAAACATGTATGATTATTGTAGAGTTTTAGGGGACTTGCTTATTATATGTGTCTTCAAAATATAATGCTCTAACGCTAAGATATTTGAATACCTGCAAGCGCTGGAAAGCCAATGTGGTAGTATAGAAGGTGCCAATGACACCTACATGAAGTTCCTAACTGCCTGTCAGAAAAAAGTTTCTGAAATTTTGCAACAGAGATGCTGCCACAGAGACGCATGGTAAGGAACACAGTGCTTCTGCATTGTCCAGATTGTTCCTGGGTGATTTAATTTTCTGGGAGGATCGATCATTTATAAAATTTTGCTATTGACTCAGATACAGCTGAAGAAGCAGAAAGAATAGTCCCCCAGGTTCTCAGAAATGGTATAATAAATTTAAGATGAGGGGATAAACAAGGATTGCATACAAGAGAAAACATCTTCTTAGGATTCTAAAACTTTTTCTTATGTATAGATCATTGAAATCAAAAAGGGAGGTGCTCTGATTCAGTCAAATATCACTATTTCATTGCAGGAGAGAAATGGTTCAATGGAGAGAGCCATCACTTAATATAGTGCCTACCACATGTTAGGTACTTAATAAATGATTGTTGACTTGACTAGAGCCACACTTGCTGGGAAGGAAAAGAAATTTAAGAGCAAAGGTCATGGGAGCCTTATGTAAAAACAATACCATCTCAGTGCAGCCAAGAACTCAAGCTATATTTTATTACAAATATGGAATGGACAGTCATGCATGTACAGTATATTTGAGGGGGCAAACAAGGCACTACTATGTCAGAAACTGAATACCACTAGATCATAATAAGGACTAATGGGGCACTGTTCCTGGATTCTTTCTACTTGTACTTATACGCCCTCATATGACAGTGACTATGACAATGGATGATATACTGCCCTACCTGGCAAGTCACTTAGCCCTGTTTGCCTCAGTTTTCTCATCTGTAAAAAAGTCTGAGGAAAGAAATGAAAACTACTGCAGTAACCTTGCCAAGAAATGGGTTCATGAAAAGAAAGATGTGACGTAAAACAACTGAACAACAACAATCATAAGTTTTAAACTCCATAACTAAGCAACTAATCAGCAAGTTTATATTAAATACCTACTATGAGTCAGGTTGTGTCTAAAACAAGTGCCAGCATTGACTGAGACCAACTCTAGCCTCTTCAAAATACAAGCTGTCCCCGAAATTCTTGTTCCGTTTTAAGCTATTCAAGATTAAATAGTTCCTTTTATAGCAGTTTTTTTTCTCAGGAAAAGAATTAGAAACTGAGGGAATGATCACTAATTGGGGAATGGGTGAATAAATTGTAATATGTGATTATGAAGGGATATTATTGTTCTATAAGAAATAATGAGTGAGATGCTATCAGAAAAATCTGGAAAGTCCTCCCATGAACTCAAGCAAAGCGAAATGTACTGTAATAGCAAAGTAATAGCAAAGTTGTGGAATGATTAGTTGTGAATGACTGCTATTTGGGGGGAGATCTATATTTTCTTTTGCAATATGACTTTTATGGAAATGTTTTGCACAACTTCATATGGGCCTTCTCAATGGTGGGGAGAGGAGAAAAGGAGGATCTGGAATTCCAAATTTTAAAAACAAATGTAAAGAAAAATTGTTTTACATGTAACTGGGAAAAAAACAGAGTAAATAACTCACTAAGTTATTCAACCTTAAAACTACATGAAGACTTTTGAAACACTCTGTATTAGCAGAGCATTGTGGAAAACAAATAGAATCTCAATTTTTAAACATTTTGACAATCCATGTACCTTGGGCAGAAGTTGTAGGAATATGGATCTATATGAGGAAAGAGATCATCATAGTAGCACTGATTCTTCTACCTCAACAGTGACTTCAGAAAAATTTGACTTTGAAAAGTCTCCAGAACCTAAGGAATGAAAAGGTCATTGGGGGAGGGAGGGGAAGAAATTGAGCACAAAGGCCAGTTGCATTCTCAATGTATGAATGTAATGAAGAGTCTGCCTAAGAAAAATGTATAGAATTGAATTTAAGGACTACTTATTTTTTAAAAAAGCAATTTCAAAAGATAATCTTAAGAACCACACAATCCAACCCACCAAAAAAAAAAAATAAGTTTGTCAATAGCACAGTTAGAGAACAGTTCTCTCCACTGATGGATTTCCCACACTGGAAGGACTCTCCAGCTCTTCAGTCCCTTCCTCTGATTATCTGGTTCTTACCAGAATCGTCATTTTAAGGAAAATTCCCAATACAAACATATCTTCATTCTCCAGATTCCATTCCTGACTCTCTGGATTTTCTTTAACATATCTGGGTTCCTTCCTTTCCACCTCTTCTTTCCCATACTCCCTTTAAGTGTGATTTCTCTCCACCATTGCAATAATCCAGGGGAAAATAGTGACGGTGGTTGTGAACAAAGAGGAGAGAATCTATATGAGTTGTTCTGAAGGTAGAAACATGATTTAACAGTGGATTGGAAAAAGAAAGACTCAGTCAGCTGTACTCCTTAGAGTTCTTCTCATCCATTGCATAAGACTGCCACAACTAGAGCACTGTTTGGAAACTGACTCAAACAAAGAAAAAATTGGGTCTTGGTATCTCCTGGGAGAAATCAGGCAAATCTGTCCCAAACCAAAGGGGAACCTTTGACCAGATAAAGAAAAAGAGTTGGACATACTTTTACTATTTAGCACTAAAGTTGTTGAGATATCTAGGAAAACAAGGACACTGTCCCACAAAGCCTAATTATGTATAAACTCAGGATTAGGAATGCTGACCAGAACATGCGGATAATCTGGTCTGTTTATAAGCTCAGAGGGTCATGGTAGAAATGTTAAGTCTATTAGAAAAATGACAAGGCTTTCCTATAATGCTTTAGAACAATTAGGCAGCTCTGTATATAGAGTACAGAGCCTCAAGTCAGGAAGATTCAGCATTCTGAGTTCAAATTAAGCTTTAGATATTTATTAGCTGTGTGATTCTGGGCAAGTCACTTTACCCTGTTTACCCTTTACCTCAGTTCTTTATCTGTAAAATGAACTGGGGAAGGCAAATCAGTTTAGTCTGTCTACCAAGAAAATGCCACAAATGGGGTCACTGAGTGACTGAAATGACTATTACTTTAGTGCTTTAAGAAAAGTGGGAGAAACGGATAGTCAAATGATGCCCACTGTGTCAGTGCATTAGCAGAGTGTTCTGTGTATAGTTGAAACCCATGCTGTAAATTCCTTGCAAGCTTATTGTTTAATATAATTCTATCAGTGCTACATATGTTGCTATGCAATGTTACACATATACTATTGCTATGGATGCTTACCATATGTTTTTGCATGAAATCAATGTACTTGGTCACTAACTGTAACTGTGATATTATATATTTTATATTACATTGACATATGTGATCTTAGTTTAATCTATAAACTCCTTAATTAAGATCACACGCACATATACATATGTATACATATGTGTGTATCTGTATCATCTCTAGGATGAAGAAAGGGAGGGAAGGACAAAAGGAAAAAAAAGAAATTTACATGATAACTTTATTATATATTTGAAGGGAATAGCAAGTTGTACATAAAAATTTGCAGTTTCATGTGCAATCAACTTTATTATATTTTGTTATGAAAATGCTTGTTTTATTCCATAAATTAAAAATAAATTTTTACAAAAGAAAAAAGACTTAATCAGTCTAGAGGCATTCTGTTTGCCTTTTGCTAGTAAAGTGTTATGGCTTTGACTAAAGCTCATTTGCTATGCTCTTAGTAGGGGGAGATTCAAGCCACTATATCATAAGTGAGAGTAGAGATGGCTATCAAGTAACTTAAAAGAAAAGAAACCTAGAAACTGGGAGCAGAGAGAATGTCTTACAGAGATTATTATACCTAGAAGTCAACATTAGATCAATGGATAGCAGAAAAGCATTCCCCAGGTGGTACTACATGTTCATAGATCTTTGCAAAACTATCAGGGACTAGCAGAAAAATACACCTAGTAGAGATTCAATCCAGGAGGAGCAATCAAGGAACAAGAGCAATGAGAAAAACTGGATGACTTCAACAGAAGACACTTGTGATCCTAAAGCTCTGGAGGTGATTTGGTCCTCCACATGCAGTTCTTAGCAACATATTCTCCAAGTGTGTGCCCCTCTTGTGCCCATGTCCCACCACCATACCAGTGAGTATCTTTGTGGGAGAGTATTCTCTAGATTTATGGGAAGGAATGTTCTATTTTGATTTTTATGACTACATTATTTCACTAAATGTCTTTGTTTTGAACCAATTGTGTCTTCTGACTGACTAGAGAAAGAAGTAAACATATTGAAAGAGGCTCAAAAGTTAGAGTTTTTAGTGGCTACAGACCCACAGACTACCTTGAACCCAGAATAGCTATCCTAGGGACTCCATGTGAGACAGAGGTGTTTCAAGTGCTATGCCTGGTTCTCATATCCCAGAAGATTGTTAATTGGAGGTGTCCTCCACATGTTGTTGGGGAACATCCTTCTCCCCATGGGGTAGTTGCTTCTCTTCAGGTACTGGAGCCAGATCAGGAGCTTTCTGCCCACATCTGGACACTGTGAAGCGGCTCATATGCAGAGCTTCCTCATAGCCTGGCGGCGTCTCCAGGGTTGAAGACAAAGAAGGTATCTGCACAGGGTTGTGAGAGTGAGCTACTGCAAAAATCCTACGGGCTGCTGGGCCAAAGACTGATTGAAGAGCTGTCAGAGAAAAAGAAAGAGAGAGCTAGAGCATGGGAACCATGCTTGAAAAACAGATCTTGACCTCAGTATATTAGGTTATCTTTTTTTCTGCAAATATGCAAAGTATGACCACCAACCCTCATGCCCTTATACCCTTTCCCATAATCCCTAGATTTCTGATCAAGAGGCATCTTCCTTCCCTCTTTGAAAATCCAATTATTCTGATACCCTGGATTTATCCTTCTCGGCTTTTCTGGTCCCACTGCCCTTTGACCAACTAACTCCTCCTTCCTGATATACTTAGAAATCTTTTGATGAACTCATTTACACAGTTCTTTGCCCATCTTTTTTTTTTTCCTACCTGACATCTTTTTATGCCTTTCATACTGTTCTGCTTCAGTATAAAAACTTAGTTTCTACAGCTTTCACTAGGGATAAAAAAAAAAAAAAAAAAAAAAAAAAAAAACTATACAAAAATTTTTAGTCCTGTAGTATTGATTCCACTGCTGATCACTGAATTTTGGGAAAGATAGTCATAAAATTGAGGAAGGAATGAGTGAATGGATGAAAAGGTTCTCATTAAGTATTTATTACATACAAAGCACTGTGATAAGCATAGGAGACATAAGAAAAATAAGACAACTCCTGCTTTCAAGGAGTTAACATTCTCATGGGTGAGATGTTTACAGGAGGTTTCAGTTGCAAATAATATGGAGAGGCCTGGTGTCCTCAGGATGCAGAAACATAGGAGATGGAAATGTATTTTTATTGATAGAACTATATTTGTTTCTGTTGCTGAAGCTTTAAACAGAACTCTGACCTAACAAAAAGGCATTATAAGGATAAAAGTATTTTAGAAAGAATAGACTAAAATACAGAATTCTTCAGTAAAGAGAAATAAACCTTTTTCAAATTTTATTAAAAAGGGATATCATTAAAATCTATAAAACTGTGAAGAGGTTTGGGTTATAAGAATATGGACATATTCATCGAATATTTTGAAAGATATAGATTTTTGGAAAAAGAAAAGGTATATTTTATACAGTGGATAATAATAGTAATGATGATGCTAGCTAGCATTAACCTTTTCAGGTTTTGTAAAGCACTTTAAAAATATAGAATTCTTCAGTCAAGAAAAATAAACTTTTTCAACTTTTATTAGAAGAAGGTATCATTAAAATCTATAAAACTTTGAAGGGTTTGGATAATAGAAATATGGACTTATTCACCAAAGATGAGAACAAAGAAAGTAGGGGAGTATACTCCTCATATTTTGAAAGATAGATTTTAGGGAAAAAGAAAAAGTGTATTTTATGCAATAGACAATAATAATGATGATGATGCTAACTGGAATTTCTATAGCACTTTCAGGTTTTGTAAAGCACTTTAAAAATATTACATGATTTTATCTCCTCAACAGCCTTAGGAAGTAGATACTGTTATTATCCCCATTTTTCTGATGAGGCAACTAAGACAAATTCAAATTAAATGACTTGCCTAGCGGCATACTTACTAAGTTTCTGAGGCAGAATTTGAACTCAGATTTTATTGATTTCAGGGAGAGCATAATAATCCACTAGCTATAGTAAAATTTTAAAATGTAGCACTCCTTAGAGGTGGTACAGATTGAAAACACATGTAGGTTTCATGAAGACAAAAGAATGCTTGCATGATAGATCTCTAATTATACCTTCAGTAGAAGTTAGGAACATTTTAAAGTAGGGTCATCATTAACATTTTGAAATTTTTATGAAGGATAATCAAATGTTTCCACAAAATATCTTTTGGTGATAGCAATAGATAATAATAGAATGTCGGGATGAGTAGATGTAATTGAGGAACATATTTTAAAAGATATATTCTTTTAAGAATCTTCTGTGATCCCTTTGCCATATCAAGGACATTTTCTTCATAGATTACCATTACCATACTAAAAAAAATCCTGATTCTCCTCTTATCTCTCTGCCCCCAATGATAGATTCTTTAGGTTTCTTAATATGGGAAGAAAATCCTCTCTTTTGGATATCTGCCTCTTACTTTCCCTACAAATAATCTACAAATAAATCAGAATTAAATAATTCTGTGTTCTTGAGAAAGCATATCTGCTCAGAACATCCCTGAAGTCTACAGTTTAGCCTACCATTTTTCAAGTGTTTTCCTTTCTTGGTTCCCCCTGCATGACTCTGTGAATGTACTCACAAGTAATGGTGCTTTGAAGGGTGCTGTCATGGTCAAAAGCAATGACCGTCACTTCATATGGTGGGGGTCCCACCTCTTCTCCTGTCTGCTGTCGACTGAGGCAACAGCGGAGACAGACTGAGGTCAGTCCACATAAAAGGAATAGCCCACCAATCACCACCAGCAGCCTATGAAGGGCAGGATACAAGGGAAAATTATGTGAGTGGTCATACCTCTAAATCCAAATTTATATATCAATATGTATACATTTGTTCCTTGTTTCCATGTTTTTCAGAAGGACCTAAAAAATATATTCTACCCCAAATTGCTTTGATTTCAGCTTCCTAATGCTTTCATTCTTTATGAGACAGAGAGCAAAATCACATCACCATACTGATGTTAAAATTATTAAAATAACTGAGAGTGGTTTATAGGGGGTATGTTTGTTGTTATTCAGTCCATTTAATCATGTCTGACTCTTTGTGAGTTTTCTTGGCAAAGATCCTGGAGTGGTGTGACATTTCCTTCTCCATCTCATTTTACAGATAAGGAAACTAAGTCAAACTGGTTTAATAGCTACTAAGTGTATGAAGTTAGATTTGAACTAAAAAAAAATAAGTCTTCCTGGCTCTAGGCTTGGAACACAATCCACTGTACCACCTAGCACCCTGGGACAATGTTGTAGCACACTAAAATAAAACCTTTCTCTTCCCTGGAAATGGGTGACGTCTCTCCAATACATAGTTACCTGGCTCAGCTGTCTGTAGTAAGGATTTCTGACCTGCTCTTTTGTTAATTGAGAATGGATCGGTTATGGATCTACAATTCCAATAATTTAGTTAATATGACTATAGATGTGGCCACTAATCTCTTAGGAGCTGGATTAAAATGACTGTTTCCACAATCATTTCTATGCACAGAAAAAGAATAGCATTTAGGAAAAGTGTAAAGGGCTAGAACTGAGCAAATGCACTTGGATAATGAAGCACATGAGACTAATTGCCAATTGGACAGTTCCCTATTAACTTGTTTGAAGGTTGACCCTCCCCAGCTGTTCTGTGCTGACTTGATTGGTGGGACAAAGAGAGAGAAGTGATGTGTGTGGGAGGAGTAGGAGGAGGAAGAGGAAATTGAGACACTGACACTGGGTCAGTCTCTTGAGGCATTTGAGGGAGGAAGGTGTGTGTGAGATTGCTAGACCTAACCCCCTAACCTTGACCGTAAAAGATCAAGAATAAAGACTCCGGCTGATTTCTGGGAAGACAGAGTTCCAGCAGAAAAGGTCCATTAGGTCTCTAACATATTGAGCATGAAATTTGTTGTAGCAGGACATAGCAAACAAATAAATCCATTGCCTGGGGAAAATAGGGAGCAAGAATAGATAATGGATTTGCACTTGACAAGAAGGAAAAAAAAATATGAGAAAAAATTATGACATATGAATGTAATAGAATATTATTGTGATATAAAAATGATGAAAAATATTTGCAAAGAATCTTGGGAAGTAGGAATAGAGGCAGAGTGAAGTGAGCACAAAAAGAACAGTTTATACACTGAGGACAATATTGAAAAATAAAACAACTTTGAAAGACTTAAATATTCTGATCAAAGCAATGACCAACTACATTTCCATCTATGGTGAAACATGCTATCACCTCTCTTTCAGAGAGTTTATGGACTCAGGATGTGAAAAGAGGCCTTCATTTTTGGACATGGCCTCTGTGTGAATTTGTCATACATCTTTTTTTTTTATTTATTTATTTATTTTTTTTGGTTGTTGTTGTTGTTGTTAAAAGGTTCTCTTCTTTCCCCTCTGTTCTTTAATGTAAGGGGGTGGAGGGATGATAAGCAATAGTGATGCCATTGAAAAAGATACATGAAACATTTTTAAAAAAAATATTTTAAAGAGAATAGAAAGAAGTTCAGAATGTAACAAAGAAAGCAGGATTATTTTGAAAGGAATATGTGGAATTTATTATAGATTTCATGAACTGGTGTATACATGTGGTGTATACACAAAATACCTGGCATAGTACTGCTCAAGTAGAATTATGGATCTACAATTCCAATAACTTATGTTAATATAACTACAAATTTGACCACTAATTTCTTAGGAGCTGGATTGAAATGATTGAGGAAACTTTCCAGGAGAATTGTTATGACATGAAATTTGGTGCCTGGGGAGCATATATAGACATTTTTCAGTGAACCCTGTAGTCTGTTATGATTGGCTGAGTATCTAGAACTGATATGTATCTTCAAAAGGGACTGAAGCAATCTCCACCTAGTCTCTTGGGCCATTTTTTCCTACGCTATGTTCTCCGTGTTTCTTTTACAAATCCTCTGCTGATGGCTTCCACTGAAAGAAATGCTGGGAGGAGAGAGACCTTAGGCCTTCCCTATTGAAGCCACCCTGTGATTCTATGAAAATGGACCTGGATTTTTTGCCTGTAAATATTCATTTGTTCTTTCATTTTAGGAGAGAGGAAAGGAGCATCCTGGTGTCTTACTGTCAGTTTTGTAGCCAATTCAAGCAATGATGCCCTGGAGAAGCAAGGAGTGTCTTTAGAAGTGACTTCCATGACCCCACTTAGCATAGCTGCAGTAAGGATTCATCCAGAGTCATGTCACAGCTAAACATGAACCAAACAGGCTCAATGTTATGTGGGAATTGTGTTGCGTGAGTCCACTCTCTGCAGAAGATTGAGGTAGCATAAGGGAAAGTGTGTCTTGCGGTGTTGGATCAAAATGACTGAACTTTTGTTATTGTTTTATCTTCAAAGTAAGATTTTCTTTCCTTATTCCTGGCCTAGCACTCTTATCAAAACTGGGTTACCAGCTTCCCTTTTGGGATAATGGGTATTGGAAAAAGAAGGCAGTAAAGGAACATTTCCCATTGGGAACCATTTGGGATTCCATGATAAAAATATTAATGTTAGTGATTTTTTCCTCTAAAATATTATATATAATATAGAATATTCATTTATAATATAAAATATTAATAAAATAAAAATATATAATGATATTTATCATAAGTACACTGAGGACTGATTGGCTATAGGAGTTAGCCCATGGAGTATGATCAGTTATCATTCTTGATTCTGGTTGACCTTCTGGGAGCTTTGATATCTGCCACAAGAAAAGGCCTTTTTTTTTGAGCTTATCTCTTTATCATATTGCTGAATTTTCTATCTTCACAACATCTCTTATACATATCCCTTTTCTTGTTCTTTTTTTCTTATTTTGAATTGTCTTTTTTTTTTTTTTAAGGCAATTAGGGTTAAGTGACTCATCCAGGGTCACACAGGCAATAAGAGTTAATGTCTGAGTCTGGATTTGAATTCTGGTTCTCCTGATTCCAGGGCCAGTGCTCTATTCACTGTGCCATCTAGCTATCCCTGCATTTCCTTTTCTCTACCCACACACTTTGACCTTGTTTCAGGCCATCTTCTCCTTATGCCTTGAATATTCAATAATCTTCTGTTTGATCTTGTCTTATCTCCTCCCCATTCTAATCCATCCCTTTACTCATGGCTAGAGTGATTTTATTGAAGTTTAAGTTTATGTTACTTCTTCAACAACAAATGTTACTACTTCAATCAAGAATTAAAATGGCTTTCTACTATCTCCAGGACAAAATGTAAAAGTATCAGTTTGGCTGTTAAAGCCCTTCAAAACCTTATCCCTTCATACCTTTCTAGTCTTCTTACATCTTACTGATCTTCAGAGAGTTTGTGGGATTTCCAGTTGTGATGTAGTGATATTGACCTTTTTGCTATTCCTTGAATATGTAATGCTATCTCCAGATTTCATGCCTTTTCACTGAATATCATCTGTGCTTGGAATGCTCAACATATCACCTCTGATACCCAATTACCCTGGTTTCCTTCAGAACTCATCAAGAACCCCACCTTTTGCTGAAACTCTTTCCTGTTCTATGTCTTCCTTTTGAAATTTCTATCAATTTACACTATATACAGCCTTACATTTGTAGTTTTTTGTGAATTTTTTTCTATTAGCATTTTTGTTCCTTTAGGGTAGGGATGATATTTTTAATAATAGTAGCATGTTTTAAGGTTTATAAAGTGATTTGCAAATATTATCTCATCTTAATTTCATAATTATCCTGGAAGGTAGGTACTATTATTTTTCTCTTTTTACAGATGAGGAAACTGAGGCAAACTGAGGTAAGATGATTTGCTCAGGATCACAGTTAGTATCTGAGACTGAATTTGAATGCAAATCTTGCTGACTCCAAGCCTAGCCCTTTCCAAATTGTGTCACCTATCTCCCTACCATGTTTTTTGCCTTCTTTTTTATTTCCTTGGCACAAAGTGAATACTTAATAATGGCTGTTGACAGACATACTGCAACTCTGGACAAAACTTTCTCAGTTCCTTTAGTGGATTTTTACTTGGAATGATCTTTTAAGTCCCTAAGTCATCTTGGTAATTCTCTTCTGGATATTTTTCAGTTAATGTCCTTCATAAATTAGGTTTATAACATTCCATATTTGGTCCAATCAAAGCAAAACACACCAAAACTACTGCTTTCTCATTCCTAGACACAGTAATGAAACCCAAGATTGCCCTAGCTTTTTTAGGCATCATATATCTCATTATTGTCTCATAAGGAACTTGTAACCTCCATCTCTTCTGAAGATAATGTCTTTTTAGTCCTACTGTCCTGCTCATTTTATACTTATTAAAATTGATTTTTGAAATCATGTGCTAAGATTTTTACAGTTATTTCTATTAATCTCTTGTCTATTAAATTTATAAGAAAGAGAGGTAGTGTAGCTTAGTGGCTGATATTTCACAAACTTAGTCTTGGGCTGTGGGCCATTTTTAACAATGACTTTGGTAGACATTCTTATCAAAATTGCAAATAGCACAAAGCTTAGGGAGAAAACAGAGCTTAGATTACAAAGTCAAAATTTAAAAAAATCTCGATAAGATACAACATTGGACTAAACCCAATAAAATTAAATTTGATAAGACTAAATAGAAAGTTTTAAAATAAAATTTATAAAGTTGGATTCAGAAAATTAACTTTACATGTGAGGTAAATTAACTTTCCCTCCTAATTTTGTGGTCTTTTATGAATTTTATAAGCATGCTACACATATCTTTATTCAGGTCATCGATGAAAAACTTTTAATAGCACAAGATGCAGGACAGATTTGTGACGTGCACCTAACATTATCCTTCCAAGTCCATATCAAATCATTAATGACAACTTTAGGTGTCACATCATTCTATTAATTCCTAATCTACTAAAAGTACTATAGTCTATCATTGTCTATTTTTGTACTTGCATACCAAGAATGTTTTTTATATTTCAAAATAGTTTTATTGCATTTAAAAATGGAAAACCTATTCTTAGTTCACAGGCTTTACAAAAACAGGTGGCAGGTTGGATTTGGTCCTCAGACCACAGCTTGCTGATACCATTTGATCTTTTTACATCGAAAGCTTTGTCAGGTATAGTCACATAAGTTATATTCAAGAAAGGAAATTTTATTTAAATGAGAAGTCACAATGGTAATCTAAAGAGTCTATTTAATGTCATTCTGTTAGGCCTCTGCATTTAGATCTATATGGTATAGTAGAAATAATATTTCAAATATTATTGACATAGGATTTGAAGTTAGGAGACCTAATTCAAATCCTAGCTTCAACTCTTATCTGTGTGGGTCTGAATATATCTATATCTATATACTTAACCTTTTTGAGTTTCATTTACCTTACCTATAAAATGAGGATTTAAATTACCTTCCTTACCAGTATATGAGAAACATGTTTTATACTGTGCCCAATCTCTATAAAGATGCATTATTTCCATTAGAAACTTATAATGGCATTAGAAATTTATAAAATATCCCTAAGACCAATAAATGTTGATAAGGGTAGCTTGCTGGAGAATTTTCTTTGGCAACTTACCAGATGTACCAGAGATGGACCCAGTCGGTGGTCAGACAACTGGTGATGAAGCAGAAAGATCAGGTCACATAGTGAAAATAGTGAAAAAATTATTATATAGTTATGTATTTGTTATATAGTTATTATATAGGGAAAGCTTATTATAAAGTTGGTATCAAGGAGAAATGATATAATTCATGTAATTAATGTCCTCTATTAAAGAAAACCTTTAATTTGATTTAATCTGCAGCCACACTTTATAATGTGGTTCTGACACCATTTCCTTCTTCATTCTTGATTTATATGACCAGATAGTCCTCCTCCCTGCTAAGGCTAACTCCTCTACATGCAATTTTGGGGTAGGAGTGGCAAGGCAGTCAAGATTAAATGACATGCCCAAGATGACATATCTAATAAGTATCTGCCCTTCTAGATGTACTCTTGAGTCCATTTACTCTTTTTTTTTTTTCCCCCAGATTTTCCCCTCTCTATCATTCCCACTATTTTCTTAATCTTAAATCTGTCGGTTACTTTCTTATTGCTCACAAACATGTTCAACTCTCTTCTATCCTTAAAAAAATCCCTCACTAAATCTAACTTTTATTTTTCCTCTTATATATTTCTTCCATTTTCTGATTAAACTTGAGAAAGTCTTCTATACTCAATGCTTCTATTTTGTTTTCTCTAATTCCCTTGACTTTGTAGTTTGGCATTTTATTTCATTCAATTAAAACTACTTTCTTCAAGATTCTTAGTGATCTCAATGATCAAATCTAATTTTTCTCAGTCCTTATCCTTCTTGGCCTCTCTGAAGCCACGGAAAATTCTTAATTACTCTCTGCTTATATCTTCGTGATACTGCTTCCTTCTCAGAGGAGTCTGATCCCTTTTTCTTAGTCTTTTTTTTGCTAGATTTTTAGCCAGGTCATGTGAGCTACCCGTGGATTTCCTTTGAGGCTCTGTATTGAACCTTCTTGTCTTTTCCCTCTATACTACTTCACTTAATCTCATCAGTACCCAGAGATCCAGTTATCTCTCTCTGCAGATAATTGTCACACCTTGAACTAGATAGCCCATAGATAAACTAAATTTAAGTCCAAAATTGAACTCCTCCACCTTTCCACTAAAGCTTCTCTTCTTCCTAATTTTCCTATTATTGTTGAGGGTACCATAGTCACCCCAGTTCACTAGGTGTTATCCTAAATTTGTTCCTCTTTCATCATCTCTTCTCTATTGCCAATGTCTGTTGAGTCTACACCAATAATATTCTTTCTATGGACCCCCTTTTATCCTCTGACACTGGCCCAGTAAGGTCTTTATCACTTTGTGATTGTGTGGGTGACATGTTGCACCCCATTAAAGAAGTAGGAAAAAGAACACTTCCCGAATGATTGTTGTTTTAACTATTTGTTAATCAACCAGATTGATGTTTTAACTATTTCTGTTTTCAGTGGGACCTGTAGCTATTTTACTCTTAAAAAATACTGTTTCTAACAACTTCTATATTTCTATAGCCAACTTAACATTTTTAACATGGCTTAGAGCCAGAATTATGGTATATAAGCTTTTTTGCCCATGAACCTAATTGCCGATCAGTTACCCATGCTATTTGGCCTGACTGGTTTGGTGAAATAAAGCTTTGACTTAAAAAGAATCCTGTGTGAGTTGTCTCACTCCAGTTCCAAAACAACACTTTTCTGCACTGGATTATTCTAATGCAGTGCTGTCTGTTCCCCTTATCTTAAGGCTATCCCCATTCCAGTTCATCTTCTATGATCTGTCCACTCAACTATCAAAGTGATCTCCCTAAAGTATAGATCTGACTGTCAGTCCCTCCCTACGTAAATTCAATAGACTATATTATCTAAGTTCAAGCATAGAATCCTTTATTTGACTTTTAAAGAACTTTACAACCTGGTCCCTTCCCACGTTTCTGGTCTTACACTTCACTTCTTTTCACATAGTCCATGATCTCGTGACACTGATTTCTTTGTTCTTCCCCACTCATGATGTTCTATCCTCCAACTCCATGAATTTTCATGCACTGAACTAATGTTCCATGCCTGGAATTCTCTCTCTTTTCATTTCCTGCATCTCTTGACTTCTTTCAAGTCTCAATTAACATCCAACCTTCTACAAGAAGCCTTTCTCAATCCCTCTTTTCTTTATCTTAGTGATTTCACCCAGAAATGATCTCCAATTTATCCTGTGTATTTCTAGTTTGCACATAACTGTTTACATATTTCCTTTTCTTCCTCCATTAAACTCTGAACACCTTGAGAATAGGGACTTGTGCCCCTTTTTTTCTTTTGTATTTTCAATCATCAGTATTGTACTTGGTACATAATAAGTATTTATAAATGTTTGCTAACTTCTTGTTCCACTCAGCTAGCTCCCCAGTCTTCTCCAACTGGGCAAATCACTTAACTGTCTTTGTTTCAGTTTCCTCATCTATAAAATGATCTAGTGAAAGAAATGGCAAAGCACTCCAGTATCTTTACCAAAAAAAAAAAAAAAAATCCCAAATGGAATCACAAAAGAATTAAACATGACTTTGTTTCTCTCTGCCCCTTCCTTCCACCTCTTCTCTTATATCTCTTTCTCTTACATTCTCCTGTCTCTGTTTCTCCTTCTCTTCCTCCCTCTTCCTTCATCTCAATCTTTATTACTCTCTTCTTTTCTCTCCTTTCCTCTCCCTCATTTCCCCCCCTCTTTCCCTCTGTCTCACTCTTTTTCCCTCCCCATCCCTTTCTGTCCCTTTTTTTCCACCTCATTTCTCTTTCATTTTTTTCTTTATCCATTAAAATCCAACTCAAATATCACTTCCCACTTCCTCCCCATTATATTTTGTACCTGTTTAGCAGTCTTATGTTAATATTATGTATAGCACTTTATGTTTTCCTCAATTGTAAGCTTTGTGAAGACAGAGACATAATGCTTTATCTAAATTTTTTGGTTTCTTCTCACCAAAGCATAACATTGTGTTCTATAGACATGGCAGCTTATTAAATATTCATGGAATAGAAATTGTGCTAAGTTAAAGATAGAATGAGGGGATGTTGGTGTAAAGATAAAATGGGATTGAGTATCAAAGATATCTAGATAAAGAAAGAGTTGGATTAAAATCCCAATTCAGACATTTTATTGACTTGGGTCAAAAGGACTCAAGTTCTGGGGACGGAAGGAACCTTAGACTCATCTAGTTCAAATCCTCATTTTATAGAAGAAATTGGGCGCAAAGAGGTTCTCAAGGAAACCCATTTAAACTCAGCTCCTGTGACACCAGGAACAGCACTTTTTCTGACTGTACTGCTCTGACTTCCTTTATTAACCTCACTGTGCCTTGATTCCTTCATCTGTGAAGTGAGATTAATTCACAAGGTTGTTGCATGACTTAAATATCAACTTTAATTATTAATTTAAGAGAAAATAAGTGTCAAAAAAGACATGATTCTTATATTCGAGGTATTTATGATGTAGCTGGGAAAATAGAACTAACTATATTGTCATTTAGAAAAACAATTAAATGCTAAGCTGTGAGTATTAGCTAAAATGTAAGAGGAGTTCATAGAAGGAAGAGATCAGTATGGGCTGGAGAAGTCAGAGAAAACTTACAAAATTACATCAAGGAAGATAAGAGCATAATTATATTAAATAGATCACTATGAATGTATTTAAAGGCTATGAGATGAAGGACCTAGTACTGTATTTATATATCTTCTTAAGCATCTAGCAAACAGTTTTATGCTTCCATTGAACCATTACTATGCAGATCTTAGAGAGCTGCTTGACCCCATAAAGTAGTAAACTACCCAGGAACCTACAGTGTCAGAGATAGAATTTGAATTCAGACCTCTAACTTCAAGTATAACACCTTCACACTAAGTATTTGCTAAATGTTTGAGAAATAAATGAATACATTGGAAAATATAATAGGAGATGCTAGTAGTACTTAGGAAATTCTAGAGATAAATCTATTTGTAGCCAGGGATTATATCTAAATATAGCCCAATGTGGATGTTGGATAATTTACAAAAGCATATAAAAAGGAGTGTATCACAAGCTACTATGATTGCATTCTACATTAATTAAGATTAATTTTACTTTTATGGATAGGGAGTCTAGTTTTGAGAATAACATTGTGAGCAATGCTGGTTTGGAATCTTTAGGATAGTGATGATATACAACTTTGCTTCTGAAATTATCTGTTATGTCTGAAGGTTAGGGCTTCATTCTTGTTAAGTTCTTTTAGTAGTGTCTGAGATTTTGTGACTCCATTTGGGGTTTTCTTGGTAAAGATATTGGAGTGGTTTGTCTTTCCTTCTCCAGCTCTTTTATGGATAAGGAAACTGAGGCAAGCAAGGTCAGACCCTAGGGTCTGAGGCTGTATTTGAAGCAGAGTCAGGAAGACTCTATCCACTGTACCATCCACCTTCCTCAATTAGTACCTATCCTAAGAATAACAAAGACAGGGAAATCCCCTACATCTCCCAACTTCTTGTCCTCTGCTCCTGGCTCAACCTTTGTCCCTCCTTCCTTGGGAAATGGGTTTGGAGATTCAGATACTCACTGCTCAGAATTCACACAGTTCTCTTCACATGTCATCCAAGGAAGCTATAAAAAGTGAAAGGAACACATGATTGTAGCCTGCTCTGATATATAGTCCACTTATACCTGTTGTTTCCTTCCCCTTCTTCTGGGACCTGTTTCTTCCACTGATAAGAGAACAATTCGATCCAGTTGTGGGCCAGTCAGCTTCACTGTGTTCTAAAGTCAGAGGTTTAAATCAATCTGTTCATTCCCTTTTCAGAAATACGAGGACCAGGCAAAGGAGTGTGAATCAATTGGTGCAAAACTTCTCCCATTTTGGTCATGACAGTGGTGATGGTTAAGGAAAAGTATATCAAAGCCTGGTGACTGAGTGATATTCTTTTTTTTGTAGATTGTAACACTGATGTCTGAGGATCTGACAATCTGACATGAAGACCCAGGTGTGTTTTAGTGAGTCTCAAAAAAATCTCTCAGGCTGAAGTGTACCTTCAATTCAAGAGAATTTCTAAGAAACCTCAAATCCTCTCCTCCTTAACTCTCTTTTAAAGAACTCTCTGATCACCTGCAGACATTCAGCATTCAGACTAACAAGGGCACAGGCTAGAGCAATAAAGGTCACAAGGCAATAGAAACTTCCAAGAGCCTATTTCATCAAGAACCTTTCTCTCCAGGTCCTAAATAGTCCCATATGACAAGATTGTCTAGAATGCTAACACAGTAAAGTGGAAATCTGGACTTGCTTCTCTGCTGTTCAGCTTCTCCTGGTGCCTGCAAAAACACTTTTTCAACTCCACCATTAGGGCTTCCACTTCCTTCTGCCATGGCTCAGAGTTGCCTATGGCTCCAAGTTACTCTTAAACATTCTTTTCTTCACCTGCTTCCTTAAGGCTATATAGCTTCTGCTATCTCTCTAGTACTTCTTACTTCAATCCTCTGTCTTCAATAGGTAAACTTTTAACTTGTCCCATCACTTCTTGATCATCTCCTTTCCAATCCTTTCTCCCCTTTCCAAAACTTAAAGTGTTATCTTTCTTCTATTAGAATTTGACAATTGTTGAGGGCAAGACTGTCTTGCTCACATTAATATGTATCTTTGGTACTTAGTACAGTGCCCTGAATAAAGTGAACACATTAAATCTTTTTCAGTCTGTCTATCTATCTATCTATCTATCTATCTATCTATCTATCTATCTATCTATCTATCTATCTATCTCTGTTATTCATATGACTATACCAGTAACAAACAATTCTTCCTGGGCCACGTTTTATTTATACCCCTTTACTCTTGAATGGTCTGCTCCGCCCAGTTGTCACATCACCCTGTACATGTACCTTTCAGCCCAGAGTACCTGCTCACAACTCTCATTACTAGGACTTTTATATATTTATTTTTAAATTAAATTGGATCCTTTTATAGGATCAATAAAGATCAATTGTGCTTAATAGGTACAAAAACACATTAGTGACTAAGAGAAAAAAATGAGTAGAACACTAATGCCATTTCATAAATAGCAAGCAAAAAGGCTAGCACCCAACCCTCTAAAAATTCTGCTATGAATTAATATTTTCAGTCTTATTCTCCATCTTCCTCTCAATGACCTTTGTTACAACTCAAATTTTTCCTTATATATTAAACTGAAACCTTGGAGAGAAATGACCCAGTGAATTTTTTCGTATTCTCTCATTTCTAAAAAGCTAGTTTAATTCTAGGCTAACTTGCAACATATAACCAGGTGGAAGGCATTTGAGTAGTCCAAAGAATCTTTAAGGGATCAAATTTATGCTTAAAATTTAAAAATATATTTTATATTTTCTCTAATTACATGTTAAAATATTTTTTACACTTCATTTAAAAAAATTTGAGTTCCAAATTATCTACTATTTTTCTTCACTTCTCCCTTCATTGAGAAGGTAAACAATTGATCAAATCCATTCTCTAGTTTTTTATCTTGTAGATCTTGGATTGTCTATTTAATGTATGAATCAGAGTCATATTAAGGGTTTAAGAGAGGGGCAATTTCCCTGTATACCTGATCTTGATATATCACATAGTATATATGTGTCTATGCGGTAAGAAAACTTCATCCTTAATGTATCCCAGGGAAAAGAAAAATTTGAACATTCCTGTAGCTATTATAAGCTTTCCTGTGTCCCTCCGGAACCGAAGAAAATTGTAACTTCTATTTCTTACTATGTTTTTCATTATGCTCAGACATACATGTATGATACTCCTTTATAAAATCACCACGGTCCTACTGTTTTTCTTCTAAACAGGTCCTGTCTCTATGCCCCTTCTTTCCCACACTGAACCTCTTTCCCCAACAGAACCATGTGTATATGTGTGTGGAAGTGGAGGATCTTCCTCCTCACACTTTGACTCACCTGGGAGAGATACACCAGAATGGAGAAAGTCGTAATTGGGAGATGGTTGCCCATGGTGCTGAGCTTCTATTTCTTCCGATTCATGTAGTATCTACTTTCTGACTTCTTTCAAAATCCTGGGCCATCTCATACTCCTTGACCTAAGGACTATGAGGAAAGAGACACTCTACTTAAATGAACTAAATTTCCCCAGTTTCCTCTTTCAAAGTTTATTTTTTAAGCTTATTTTTACTCTCATATCTTCTCTCTCCTTTCTTTGATCTGATTATTACTCCTTTATTGCTCACATCTGCTTCTTGTCTCCTTTCTGTCTAGTTCTGTTTTCTTCTCACCTTCCTTTTATGAGAAAAGATTCAGGTTGGACCCATCTGTACTCTGTACCAGTTATCTTTGCTAAGTATTGGTTTTCTTGGCTGGGGAAGAACAAAAGATAGATTGCTAATAAACTATAAAATCTCAATTCTAGCCTTTTCCTAAGAAAGCAGTAATGTTCCTTTTGTTTCCCCACAACCTTCCAAAGAGACTGCTGAAAATTAAAGTGACAGGACTGACCTTTACCTTACTCCCCCATGTGACCACTCTCCTCCCATTCCCCTCTTTAATGGCATTGTTTCCCTTTGCTGCAGCTGAAGTCAGAAACTTTCTGGTTATGGACCATTTACCCTCAACTTCAAGAATATCTGAAGAGATTGTCAAATGGTCTGGAAAACCATCTCAAGCTAGGGCAGACCAGGTGAAGATTAAGATCAGGAATCCCTGCTGTAGCACTCTACACTTCACTGAGAATCTCCAGCCCTACTTAGAACAGATCAGTTAATCAGCTGGTCTATGAATTAGTGTTTGAGATTCTACTGCTAGGACTGAGCCTTGTATTAGATCCTTTATGAGGGACTCATTCATTCAACAAGTACTTATTAAACATTTATTTCTATTAAGTTTTCATCAGTTTACTCCCTGGTGTCTCCATATTCTATATCTCACTGAATCTTCCTCTCTCCTTGTAGGCACATTGGTTTTTTATTTATGAATCCCTAGGACTAAGGCTCAATGATGGGCATAAAGGAAATCATCAATGATCTTTTTCCATTTTTTTTAATTAAAGTTTTTTATTTTTGAAATATATACATGGGTAATTTTTGACATTCACCTCTATAAAATCCTGTGTTCTGATTTTTTCCCTCCCTTCCCCATCCCTTCCCCTAGCAAATGATCCAATATATGTTGAACATGTGCAATTTCTCTACCCGTTTCCAAAAATATCATGCTGCTCCAGAAAAATCAGGTCAAAAAGGAAAATAAAATGAGAAAGAAAACAAAATGTAAGCAAACAACAACAAAAAGTGAAAATACTATGTTGTGGTCCACATTTAGTTCCCACTATCTTCTCTCTGGGTGCAGATGGCTTTCTTCATCACAAGACCATTGGAACTTGTCCATTCTTTTATACTCAGGAGTCATGTACTTGATGATAAGGAAGACAAACAAAAAAATAAAGTAAGCAAGATATCTGTCCGATTCATAGATACAAAATAAATGGATATATGGTTTTTGCCAGAGAAAAGATAAGTGGAAAAGAAACAGAATGTGGAAAGGAAATATGAAAAGAAATGCCTAATTAAACATTTACAATTATTTATTTTTAGGGGGATACCTATCTTATGTATGTTGTAGATTATTAGATATTTTGTTGTTGTTCAGTCATTTTCAGTCGTATCTGATTTTTTTGTGACCTCATTTGGGGTTTTCTTGGCTATTTTCTTCTCAAGTTCACTTTACAGATGAGGAAACTGAGGTAAACAGGGTTAAGTGACTTGCCCAGGGTCATGCAGCTAGTAAGCAAATGAGGTTAGAAGTGAGTCTTCTAGATTCTAGAGCTAGTACTCTATTCATGTACTACCTAGTTCTGTGTGTACACACCCACCCCACATACTGACATAGGTATGTATATGTATGTATATTTGTGTACATACACACATATATACATATATTACATATATGTATATATATAGACATACACACACCTACAAATATGTATATATATATATATATACATATTATATAAATTGTCTAAAATGTAGAAGTAGCTTATGGATTGCAATGGATAGATATAATCTGAAATTTGGCTCATTTATGGGGAAAACAGGAGGAGGACTATACCTATATCACGGTATAGATACACAAAAGGTCTGGGACCACTGAGGCTAGTTAATTTCTGTCAGTCTCAAAGAAGGGCATAAGGCTAGAATTGTATCTGCTAGTCCTCTATTTTTTTGTAATCTAAAGGTCTGATAGATTCAGAACAAAAGTCACTTCTCTGATAAAGGGAAGCATTCCTTAGCTTAAACTTTCTAGTTTAGCCTATTATTTCCAAATGCTAGGGACACAAAAGAAGCAAATAGTAATAACAAATGGATCTTTATATGAAGAAAAGAGGAAACAGAAATTGAAGTTCCACAGAGTAGAATACATCAAAGACTACATAAAAGTGAATAAGCTTTTCAGCTGGGGGTGAAATAAGATCCAAGTACAAACTAGGAGAGAGAGAATGAATTTATCCAGGGGAGGCTTTCTTGACTGACTAGATTTGCAAGCCCTTGAGGTCAAGAAACATTATGAGTTTGGCTCTCATATTATTCTCTCTCTTCTGCTCTCTCTTCTGCTCTCTCTCTCTCTCTCTCTCTCTCTGTCTCTCTCTCTCTCTCTCTAAAAAGAAGGAACAAGAGAAAAATAAGGAGGAGGAGGAAGAGGAGGAGAACTCTCTCTCTCTCCTCTTCTTTTTTACCTTTCCCTATCCATCTCTTCCCTTTTTCTTCTCTCTCTCCTCCTCGCCTCTTCTTCCCTTTCCCTCCTTTTCCTCTCTCTCTCACCTCCTCTTTCTTTCCTATCCATCTCTTTTCCCTTAAATTTTTCCCCTTATATAATATTTTATAACTGATGAAATTGTGACCTGAGGAACTTGACTTAGGATCAGTATATTCAGTCCTATTCTGTTCATTTGGTGACCAAACATTTACTGTAGATTTTCCATTGGAGATAAGAGATTAGTTCTCTTTTAACATGAGAATGATTTTTAATAAAGTCAGGAGGCTTAAGTATCTGGAAATTTGCTACACTTAGAACAGTTTGTAAATTCTTGCCTTGCTAAAAAGATAATTTCATCCTCTGATGATAGAGGAAACAACTAGGAAATCATGAAAGCAAAAGTTAGAGATGGTAGGAGCTTATTCATTCTGCAGAGATGCTATACCTTGTGAAGTCAGCCCAAATGCTAAGAGTTTCTTCACCAAGCCCAGCTGTGTCTTTGTCCTTTGGGGAGCCAGACTAACGACCCAGTGAAATTATTCTGTCTGCTGTTTTTTTTCTCTGTAGATTTTTGAGTCTGGGAAACTAGAAGATGGCCTCATATTTGGTTTCTATGGCTTATTCACTAGAGGATGAGATAAGTAGATGGAGCTGAGTGAAAACAAGAGCATTTCCCCCCTTTTTTATTTTTTGCAGCTTAGAAATCATATGAAAGCCAATTTATTCCAACCAGAAAATGATAAAAGTTTTGGCAGTTTTTAAAAATTCAGAACAATTTAGGAAGGACCATTTCTCATTCAAGTTTCACCACATTTGCTCTCTCAGACTTTATTGCTTATTTTTTTCTCTAATTAGTCTTTGCAGTTGATTGTTGACCTAAGCTGCCAACATGAATGGCCTTTCCCCCCCCCACTGCCCCCCCTTTTTTTTGGTGAAGTGTTAGACTGAATAAACCTTATGTGTTTTCTGTGGACTCCCATTACCTTTCTATTACTTTTCTGGGCTTTGCAAACATCCTTGCCATGCAATTTAGGTGTTGAAGGCTTTGGAGTTCATACAATTTTAAAAGCTGTGCTTTCTAGCAATCGACATCCAGATGTCTGCCAGTGTTGTAGTACTGTGATCATGTTTCTGATATAGACATCCTATGTTATTTGCCCAGGGGAAAAATGGATCCTTTCTTTGAGAAAAAACCTAACCTAAGCCTTGGGTTCTATTGTGATAGAACCAACGGAAAATATGGAGGTCTATCAATATCTGTAGCTACTCCAGAGAGCTTTATGTTCTAGGTCATTGCTTAGATAATTTGCCTCCATAGAATTCCTCATTTATTAACATAATTTTAACCATATTCAATATTTTATCGTCCTTTGTGAGAGGCTTGATCATCAATTTCTAAATACTTTCTGATAGTACAGTAGTATTCCATCACAATCATATACCACAAGTTATTCAGTCATTCCCCAAATTTCCAGTTCTTTGACACACAAAAAGAGCTGCTACAAACATTTAAAAACATATGGATTCTTTTCTTTTCCCCCTAATTATCTTTGGAAACAGACCAAATGATGGTATAACTTGGGTTAAAGGATATAGATAATTCAACGACTTTGGGGGCATAATTCCAGATTACTCTCCAAAATAGTTGGATCAGTTCATAATTCCCCCAACGATGAATTAGTGTCCCAATTTTTCCATAGTCTTCCTTCTCGACATTTGTCATTTTCCCCTTCTATCATTTTAGCCAATCTGGTAAATATAAAATATCTCAAGATTCTTTTAAGTTTCATTTCTCTAATCAATAATGATTTAGAACATTTTTTATATGAGTATAAATCGTTTTGATTTCTTCATCAGAAAATTGCCCGTTTCCTTTGAGTATAGACTTTCTTAAAATAATGAAGAGTAAATGAACAGAACCAAGAGAACATTGTATATAGTAACAGCAATATTGTTTTAAGAATAACTTTGAATGAATAAGTTATTTTGAATATTATAATTACCAAAATTAACTATAAAGGATAAATGAGGAAAAAACTGTATCCAGAGGGAAAAAAAACTGATCAACAAAATATCACACACACACACACACACACACACACACACACACACACACCCCTTTTCCTCTTCCTTCTCCTCCTCTCCCTCTCCTCCTTCCCTTCCTCCTCCTTCTCTTACTCTTCCACCTCCTCTTGCTTCTCCTCCTTCTCTTCTTCCTCCTCCTTATCTTTCTTTCTCTTCTTCCTTCTTCTTTTTCAGAACAGAGTCAAATTCATTTTTTCCCACAACATAGTTCAATAGAAAAAAAGATGATCGCACACGAAACTGTAAATGTATTATGCACTTTTTATTCCTTTTAAATATATAATAAAATTGTTTTATAAATTCCTTTTTTCTTTCCCCTCCCCCCAAATGGCTACCATTAGACACAAATATGTGTGTATGTGTGTTTACACACACATATGTTAAATAATTCTATACATACTTCTATTTATTAATTCATTCTCTGGATACAGATAATAGCAAACAGGATTAAGTAGTCAGGGTCACACAGCTAGAAAGTATCAGATCAGATTTGAACTTAAGAAGATGAGTTTGACTTCAGTTTTGGTGCTTTAGACACTGGGCTATGTAGCTGATAAAGTGCAAAAAATACAGATTCAGATAATCAAAGATGAGATAAACAAAAATGAGAAAGATATGTATATGTATAGGCATGTGTACATATACAGCATAGACTACAGACCTTTGGTCTCTTCTGATATTTGAGCATTATTTTTCCATTTGTTTTCACCATTTCCTTAGTCCACTTTTACACTGAAGTCTCTACGTAATAGAGTTTATTTATTTTCTAAGTTTTTATCTAGTTCTTCATAGAGTTTCTAATCTTCTATAACAGAAGTTAGCACATAAGCTAGATTTATTTTCATGTATTTTTTAAACAAAAATTAGATTCATGAGAAAAGTGAGCATCAAAGTTAAGATAGATGACAATAATTTTCTTTATAGCTTGTTCTAACATTGTTTTCCCTGTGTTAGAGGGCTAAGTCATCAGATCCTAGATTGTAAGCTCCTTGAAGGCAAGAGCTATCTTACACACATCTCCCCATCCCCCATTTTTGTATCAGTATCTGGCACTTAATAAATTTTTATTGATTGGTAAACTAACTTATTCGCCCCATATCCAAATCTACTAGAGCTAAATACTATCATATTTTTGTTGAGTTTCTTTCTATGTTAGGGCTAAGTAAATGTCATTTTGTTAACTGTTGAATGATCTATAATTGTTTTATTTTGTCATAATATAGAAATTGAATTAAAAGAGTACAGTCTACTCCTAATGTATGGAGATGTGCATAGAAATAACAATTACATTCAAATATGTTGATAAGATCATCAAAGAACAAACTATAAAAAGAGAAGAATGTCAATGATGACACTTTATGGTATACACTTAGATAAGGGATGGATAAGGGATGATAAACCAACAAAATAGATTGAAAAGGCCAGCAAGTAGGAGCAGAACCAGAACACTAGTATCACAAAAACCCATAGAAGAAAGAGAATATCTAGGAATGGAAAATTAGTAAGAATGTGGTCTGAGAGGGGCAGCAGTGGATAGAGCACCAGCCCTGAAGTTAAGAGGACCTGAGTTCAAATGTGATCTCAGACACTTAACACTTCCTGGCTGTGTGACCCTGGGTAAGTCACTTAACCCAAATTGCCTCAAAAAAATAAAAATAAAAAATAAAAGAAAAATAAAAGAATGAGTATTGAGAAAAGATTTGAGAGTGTTAGGCTGAGGATTTAGGATTTTAGTCACTAGGGAATGATGAATCATGGTTTCTAAGCATAAAAATGACTTTGATTAGATTTGGGTATTATCAGAGTTTTAAATCTGACATTATGTATATAAATAGGGTTGCTTGGAGCAGTGGCCTCCAAGATAGAAACCCATGGCTTAATTACAAGTTATGTTTGATCACTGGAATAGCAAATCTATGGGGACTATCTCCAATACAATCATTCACCATTATTCCTCACCCCCTATTTTCGAACCTCCCCTTTTCTGTTCTGGATATTTGCCCTCAAGGGCAGTTATATAACCTAGCCATGACCCAGACACTCACAGCAATAAAGGTGCTGTTGAGAAAAGCCCCTTCCCCCAGATTTGTAGATACAACATGTATTTCCTAAAGGGCAAATTCCATGTTCCAGTTCAGTAAACCTGAATAAAATACTCTCTCCATTTTTCATTTAGAGTAGGAAAGGATGAGTACATATGGAGAAATTATAAACAACATCACAGATTTTACATTATCTTTTCTCCCCTAAAAAGTTCTCTTCCAAACTTCTTCATTTCTTTGGAGGAGACCATTATCCTTGTACTCACTGAGGGCCACAAACTCTGTATCTTCTTATAATTCACATTATATTTCTAAAAAGTTGACAATTTTTTTTCATTTCTGTCTCCATGACCTCTCTCACATCTGTCTTCTTTATTCAAACGTCCATAACTATGTCTCAATTTCTTATCATTTCTTATCTGGGTTATTGAAATAATTGGCTCCCTTGTCTCAATTCTCTTCCATCTCCCATCCATCCTTCACACAAATACCAAAGTGATTGTCCTAAAACTCAGGCCTGAGTATATCACTTCCCTACTCTGTAAATTCTAATAGTTCCCAATTGACTTGATTGGTTACTTACAGTCCTTTATAAGCTAAATACAATCTACCTTTCCATCCTTCTTATATAAATTACTCCCATTTTTTGCTACACATGTTTAAAACTAGACCTCTTGTTGTTCAACTGATACCAAAATACAGTAAAACAAACCAAACATGAGTAGGAAATTAAGCAGAACTTCAAAAAAGATAAGGCAGCTAGGTGAATCAGTGGATAAATTATTGACCTGGAGCCAGGAAGACTATTCTTCCTGAGTTCAAATCTGGTCTGAAAAACTTATTAGTTGAGTGACCGTGGCAAGTCACTTTACCCCCATTACCTCAGTTTCCTCATCTGTCAAATGAGCCGGAGAAGGAAATAGTAGACAACTCCAGTAATTTTGCAAAGAAAATTCCAGATGAGGTCAATAAGAGTTGGATACAATTAAAAAACAAATGAATCATCATAAAAAGGAATGGGGATGGCTAGTTAGGCAGTAGATCTTGGAGTCAAAATCCAACCTCAGACAATTAACACTTACTAACTGTGTGTACTGAGGCAAGTCACTGTTTCTTAAAAGAGGGAGAGAGGGAGAGAAAGAGAGAGGAAAGGATTTTAATGAAAACTTTTTCTGAGTTGAAATCAGAGACAATTCAGTCTTTTGCTTTATTTTGGCTTTGTGCCCAGAAAGAGATATGAGCCTTACTGAAAAGCAGCTTGAGACATCCATAAAATAACTGGCGATGGAGGAATGAAAATCAATAACAACTACAACAAAAAGATGAGTGGTTGAAAATATCGATTTGGGAGTCACTTGCATAGTAGTGAGTGTTAAAAATATGGAAGTAGATGAGAACACCCAAAGAGAAAATGTAGAGAGAGAAGAAAAGAGAACTGATAATAGCAATTTCAAAATGTTCTTGAGATTAAGTTCTTTTTCATAGAAAATTTCAACCCTATGAATAAAGTAAGGGAATGTAATCTTCCATTAATCTTCCATTAATTTTTTATTATTATTTAATTATTTGGAGGTGGGAGGAAGGATTCAGGAGCTATTAATAAAGAACTTCCTCTTCTATGTAAATTCTTAACTTATCCATAATTTAGAGTCTTAAAAAGAATTGTCTGACATTAAATGACTTGCCCAGAAACAAGGAACATATATATGTTAGAGGTAGGGCTTCCACTCAGAAGCTGAAGTTCTTGACTCCAAGGTGTATCATCTATGCTATGCTGTCTCTCCCTTGCCACTTATATTTGCTTAAATCCTTCTCATCTCTCTTTTTTGGGGGGGATGGAGGGAGGAGAGGAGAAGGAGGCAATTTGAATTAAGTGATCTGCCCAGAATTACATGACTAGAAAGTAACTGAGGGTAAATTTTCCTTCAAGTCCTCTTGACTCAAGGACCAGTATCCTATCCACTGCATCACCTAGTAGCCTTTTATTAACATTTATATAACTCCTTTATGTATTAGGCATTGTATTAACAAGGCTGGAAAGTAAGTGCTGTTATTACTCCCTTTTTGCAGGTGATGAAACTGAGGGAAAAGGAGCTTAAGTAATTTACCCGGGGGTCACACAGTTAATAAACGAGGTTGGATTTGAAGTCAGGACTTCCTGACTCTAGAAAAATCACTCTATCCACTCTACCACCATCTGCCCCTGCTTGCTTATACACCTCTATTAAACAGCAGCATTTTAGAACTGGGACAAATTCCATGTTCCATGTGACAAGTGAATTCATGTAGAAAAACAAAGTCTTCATTGTGACCAATTTGGCTACAAGTTTTCTTATCAATGTCCCTTGACAGAAGCCAATAGTAGGTCAATGGGTCCCTTTCCTATTTTTAAAGAATTATAAAGTAGTTTCTGTGATCACTTAAGACACCTATTCAAGTGGATAATTTAATCTCCTTACCCAGGAAAGATTTCTTTAGATATAACTCAAATACCTCCTTTTATTTTGTAAGCTTGTATACTCTCAATGAGTTCTTCTTTTGACTCCTAGCCAAAAAATAAAACAAAACAAAACGAAAGAAGCTGTTATCACTAGAGTAAGATCATCCCAATTGCTGAAGCAATGCTATGATTATTGCTCTAAAACATGTATTTTTTTCATGAATTATATCTAGTTAGTTCATCTTTCTACAGATGTACTGAACTGTTTCACCAGACCAAGGTCATGGTCCATATTTTACTAAGGCCTTGGGGGAGATCAGGTGTAGGGGAGGGACAGTGGTGATTCACATGACCTAAGCTACTGGGAGAATTATCAAAGTATTCCAAAATAAATACTCACTTTAAACTCCACCCATTATAACTACTGGACAACAATTCAGTGACCCTGTATGTGTGTAAGAGTGTGTACCCACATGTGTCTTTTTGCGTGATCACTCCATTGGTTCCACTCTGGGTCCTTAATGTCTGGTGTGGAGGTTAATGATTCACCAGACTAATAGTGTTGCAACAAGATTATGAAAGTCTATAATGAGACCCCCGGAGTTACTTTTGGCCTTTCCTTACCATTCCCTGATTATGTCTCCACCTTGTCTAATCTTGCCTACTCTGACTCACCAAGCAGTTAAGGTATGAGAGAACCAGAGTTCTGGGGTCAAAATTGTTTCAAAACTCAATCACTTACTTTTAAACAGCTTTGGAAATCTGGAGTCACTGATTTACAACATTCCAGGAATGGAGAAAGGGGAGGGAAAGTATTAAGATCAGTAGTGGTTTTACAAGGGAGAATGGCAAACAAGCCATTAAAGGGGAGCTATTCTGTTCTGCTCTGTTAGTGAGCCAAAGGGCAGAGAGGTGATGGTAATCAAATGGCAAAAGGGAATGAAACAGAAGTGGAAGAAACTAAGCAGATTATTAAATCCACTTATTGGGGTCTTGAAGGGTTGGGGAAGAAGAGAGAATGAAGAATGGGGGGAGGAGGAGAAATGGGACAAGGAGAATGAAGAATGGGAGAGAATATCTATTCACAGAAATTATGTAGAAATTAGGATATAGAGAATTGTCTCAATCTTTGTATGGAGAGTGAGGTTAGAGTTCGGTGATATGGGTTTGAGAATTATTGATAAAGTCATTTGAAAAGTGTTGTATAAATCAGGACATCTCATGGATATATGACAATTTTAATCTCAAAATATCTCAATGTCAGTGATGTCATTTTATCTTTGCCATGTCCCTTTAAGGTAGATCAGATAGGCAATATTCTTCCTATTTTGCAGATCAGAAAACTGCATAATAATAACAGTTCCCAGTTATATTTAATTTTATGGTTAGTCAAATGCTTTTTCCACCCTTAACAACCTTGCAAATTAATATTATCTTCTCCATTTTAAAGATAATAATTCCCGAATTAAAGTATTACTATCTCTGTTTTATAGATGAAGAAACTGGGGCGCAATGGGATTAAGTGGAATCTCTGAGGTCAAATACATAGCAAGTAATAAAATCAAGATTACTTTTACTCCAAATCAGATAGTGTCTCTTCAGTGAGTAAGTCCTTTCAAAATTGAAGGGATCATAGAAGCCATCTAGCCCAACCTATATCTGGGCAAAAATCCCTTCCACAAAATTTTACAATAAGAAATGGGCATCCAGCCTTTATCAGAAAATCTTTTCTAAGGGGCAATCTCCCAGGACAGCCCATTCCACATCTGGATAGCTCTGATTATTAGGAAATTTTCCTTTACAAGAAGCTAAAATATAATATGTTACGTATCTATCTATCTATCTATCTATCTATCTATCTATCTATCTATCTATCTATCTATATATCTGTAACAAACACTCATTGCACCAAATTTCTGCCCTTAGGACCAAGAAACATAGATCTAATTTTCAAATATTTCAAGAAGTTATAATGTCCCCATTAATTTATCTCTTCTGTAGTCTATTTAATGCCAGTTATTCCTATTTATATTTCAGTGGTGAGATCCTTGTTCAGTCTGATTTTCCTTCCTTTGGACAATCCAGTTTGTTAATGTCCTTCCTAAAATATGGCACAGAACTGAACACTAAAATTCTAGATTGAGTCTGATATGGTTAAAACAAACAAACAAACAAACAAACAAACAAAAAAACCAGAGTTCATTGCCCTCCTTCTGGATGCTAGTCTTTTCCTATTATAATTTAAAATCATATTAATAATAATGTTTGCACATAAGTAGTATTTTAAGGTTTCTAAATATTATCTCATTTTATCTTCACAGCAACCCCACAAGGTTCATGCTGCTGTGTTTCCAATTTTACAGTTGAGGAAACTGAGACTGAGCAAGTGACTTGCTCAGGATCACATAGCTAGTAAGTATCCGAGGAACTGAATTTGAACTGAAGTCTCCATAATTTATCTTAGATCTATTACAATCTATAAATGAGGTACAAAGGAACTAGCCTCACTCACTAGATCTCCAACTTTTTTGGAAGGTTATGGTATGCAATCCATCAATAAATCTCAGAGATCTCTCAAGGTATAAGAAGAAAGTTTATTGTTTATTTGTTTCTCATGAGAATCAGGCAGTCACTCTCACCATATTGGGGGGGGGGTGGTCAAAGTGAGACACTGAGCATAGGCAGTAGAAGCAATATATATTTTTCCTGACAAAACATTAGCCCCACTCTCCCCTCCTCCCATTTCCCCTTCCTCCCTCCCTCCCCCACAACTGGCTCATCTTCATTGACTGAGAATGAAACCTTACATTCTAAGTGCGAAAACTACAGCAACAAATAGATTCAAATTTAAACAAAGACATGCCTTTTATTGACATATGAGCTGGGTAGATTAGGGTTGAGTCACCCTCCCAGAATTGCTCCATCCACCCATATCCTGGGAACTATTTGCCAATGAGGAAAAGCAAGGGAAAATAGGAATCTGATCCCATAGCTTGGTTAATTTATAGTTTTCCTTTTGAAGAAATATCAAAATTTCCATTCAAAGGTCAGAAAAGGAAGTCTTTAATTTTGAGTTCCAGTATACCATCTTGCTTTGATTGCAAAATAACAAAAAAAATGATTCCACTAACCCACTAAATTCTCTCTGGGTTTTTCACCGACTGGAAAGTGCACTTACCAGTAGGTAAATCTGTGATCAAGGATGGCTGCAGAAGAAGAAAGGGATCTCAGAGGCCATCTAGTCGCCCCCTATTTGAACTGGGATGTTCTTTGTAATATAATCTGACTGTGGCCAGAGAGCCTTTGCTCAAGGAATATCTAGTGAGGTGAAATCAACCCCACTCTTTCCTGAGACAGCTTATCTCATTTTTGGGTGACTCCAATTAAATGGTTTTCTCTATATTAAGCTGAAGTTTGTCCATTTATAACTTTTATTCATTGTTTCTAAATTTTTCCTTCTCAGAGTAAACAAAATAATCTAATTCTTTCATATGATAGCTCCTTTTTTATTATGCCTTTTTATTTACAAGATATATGCATGGGTAATTTTTCAGCAACGACAGTCGCAAAACCTTTTGTTCCAACTTTTCCCCTCTTTCTCCCCACCCCCTCCTCCAGATGGCAGGTAGACCAATACATGTTAAATATGTTAAAGTATATGTTAAATACAATATATATATATACATTTCTAAACAGTTGTTTTGCTGCACAAGAAGAAGAATCTGACTTTGAAATAGTGTACAATTAACCTGTGAAGGAAATAAAAAATGCAGGCGGACAAAAATAGAGGGACTGGGAATTCTATGTAGTGGTTCATAGTCATTTCCCAGAGTTCTTTCGCTGGGTGTAGCTGATTCAGTTCATTACTGCTCTATTGGAACTAATTTGGTTCATCTCATTGTTGAAGAGGGCCACATCCATCAGAATTAATCAACATACAGTACCGTTGTTGAAGTATACAATGATCTCCTGGTCCTGCTCATTTCACTCAGCATCAGTTCATGTAAGTCTCTCCAGGCCTTTCTGAAATCATCCTGTTGCTCATTTCTTACAGAACAATAATATTCCATAATTCGCATATACCACAATTTATTCAGCCTTTCTCCAACTGATGGACATCCACTCAGTTTCCAGTTTCTGGCCACTACAAAAAGGGCTCCCACAAACATTTTTGCACATACAGGTCCCTTTCTCTTCTTATAAGCCCAGTAGTAACACTGCTGGGTCAAAGGGTATGCAGAGTTTGATAACTTTTTGAGCATAGTTCTAAATTGCTCTCCAGAATGGCTGGATGTAGTCACAATTCCACCATTAATGTTATGTATAGTGTTTTTAAACTTTGCAAAGCACTTTATATCTGTTATCTCATTTGAACTTCATCACACCCCTGAGAGGTCAGTGATATGATCTCCAGTTAACAGATGAGGAAACTAAAGTAGAGAAATGTTATGTCTGAGACAGGATTGAACTCAAAACATCCTGTTTCTAAGTCCAGAAGTCTATCGTGTCACCTGGGAGTCCCATATTGAGAAAGTGACTCATATTGAACTTGCAGTTCACTAAAATCCCCAGAACTTTGAAATCCTCTTGGGATCAGAGATATCATTTTTGTTTTCCTACTAAACAATTTTGTTGTTGTTCAATCGTATCTGATTCTTCATGACCCCGTTTGGGACTTTATTAGCAGTGATACTTCTCCATCTGGTTTGACAGATGGAGGTGAACAGGGTTAAGAATCTGCCCAGGGTCACAGAGCTCGTAAATGTCTGAGGTCATATTTGAACATAGGCAGATTAATTGTTCTGACCCCAGGCTTTACACTCTATCCACTGTGCCACTTATTTGCATCTTTATTAAATAAAACTTCAGGCAAAACTAACCCAAGACTAAATGAATCAAAATGAAAGTTTTTAGAATCCACCCACAATTAATCAACTATAACATCCTTTATACTCTGATACTGACTCTGTTAAACGTGTCTTCCTATTCCTCTTCTCTTCTACCTTTAAATTCTTCTCATCCCATTGGATTTGTCCTTATCATAAGAATGAAATTATGCTCTTCTTGTACATTGAGCATCATCTTTGTTTGTTTTACAACTCACGTAGCCATTCATATATTGTAAAACACAATTTTATTCTTTTCTTGAAGTATGCAAGCATGGTTTCACCTGATAGATTTTTTCATGCTATATCAATGTAGGTACTTTTATTAACTTTCTTTTGTTGAGGAACATGCATGTCAAATGCAACATTCTTAAGTATAAATGATTTATATTCTTCACTTCCAATGTGAGAAGTGAAAACATTCCCACAGTGAAAAAGCTGTCAGAAATAGAAATGTCAGAAGTAGAGCATTTTGTGCAAGGAACAACAAGAAGATCTGTGTCACTGACTGTAGAGTATGTCACAGTTAGTAAGGGGTAAGAAGAATGGAAAAGTAGATAGGGGACAGATTGTGAAGGGCTTTAAAAGCTAAACAGAAGGGAATAGGAATAAGTATTTATATAACTCCTATTATGCACTAGGCAATGTAGTAAGCATTTTTTTTACAAACATTATCTCATTTGATCCTCACAATACCCTGGGAGATAGGTGCCATTATTATCCATTTTACATTTGAGAAAAACAGAAGTTACATGACTTACTCAGGATCCATAAACAATAAATTTCTGAAGCTGGATTTGAATTTAGATTTTCCCGACTCTAGGTTCAATGCTTTGTCCATTATGCCATCACATATCTCAGAGAATTACATATTTAATATTGGAAGTAATAAATTCAGTAATTCTTATTGGAATTCACTGAGTAGAGAAGTGACCCATTACAAAAGTTACTTTGGCACCTGAGTGGAAGATGGATTGGAGTAGGAGAAAATTTAAGTTAGAAAGCTCAGACAGAAAGTTATTATAAGAGACCTGGTAGGATGTAATAAGAGCCTTCAGGATATGGCTGTCTTAGTGGAAACATGAAGACATATAGGAGAGATGTAAAGGTAGAAACATCTAGACTTCAACGTATTAGATGAAGAGAGGGAATTCTATTAGGATATTAAGAATGACACTGTGTGACTGAGAGGCTGGTATTTCTGAAAGTAATAAGGAAAGTGAGAAGAGGGGGAGGTTTTGGGGAAAAGATAATTATATTTTGGACAGTTTAGGTTTGAGATGTGTACTGGGCACCCACTTCAAGATAAAAGATTGGAAATCAGGAGAGATTAAAGCTAGATAAACAAATTTTAATATCATCTGAATAGAGATGATAATTAAACCCATAGTAATTAATGAGCTTACCAAAAAAAAAAAAAAGAGTGTTGAGAGAGAAGGTAAGAGAGCCCAGAATAGAGCCTTGGAGAATATTCATAGGTGGTAGCTCTGACCTGGAGCAAAATCCAATAAATGAAAATGAAGAAGCAACCAGATTAGAGGAGAGCCAGAAAATGGTCCAAGGAAATCTAAAAAGGAGAGATTGTATGAAAGGGAGTGTCTGATAGGTTTAAGGCTGCAGTGTAGATTAAACAGATGAGAATTAAGAAAAGGTTACTAGATCTGGCAATTAAGGAGAGCTGTTTTATTGGAATAATAGCAGAAGCCAGAGAGAAAGGAGTAGCAGTGAAAGTACTACCTGTATGCCTTGCTCAAGGAATTAAGCCTGAAAGAGAAGAGAGACATAGGAAGATAATTAATGAGAATGCTCAAATCAGTGAGGGTTTTTTAAAGATAGAATAGACATGGCCATGTCTACTAGGCAGCAGGCAAGGAGCTAATAGACAAGGAGAGATAACGTCATTAAAAATTAATGAGAAAAGATAATGATAGAGAAAGGGCATGATACTGATACTGGGGCACAAGGAATGGAATAATATCAAGAGTGAATATTTTTTCATATGAAATAAGGATAGACGAGATAATAGGAGAAAATGTTTTAATAATATTAGATGTGGAGGAGTGGAGAAAGAGTTCTTGGCATAAAACAAGATCTTCAGAGGAAGGATACCATGGGAAGATTGTGGAGAGAGGAGAAGGTTTGGAGTCACTTTTTTGAGTGGGATAGTGAGTAAATCAATTAGGTAGGTATAAAAGATTACGTTGCTGTAGTGAGGACCCAGTTGAGAATAAACCACAGTGGACCCAATTAGCAGTTTTATAATTTTTTCAAGCTCTGTTCAGTAGCATGTGAATAGAAATGAAGATGATACATGGTTAGGGCTTGGCAAAGCAGGATATGGTAAGAGGGCAAAGGGATTCCAGTGTAAAGGACAATGTAAAGCAGGTATTCCAGAAACTACAGTGGAAGAGCACTTTGAGACCTGTAGTTAAGGAAGATGAGAATAGGCCAAGGGGAACATGGAATAGAATTTTTGTTTTTTATAGCCTGGAACTTTGATTTGCTGTGGAATAGCATAACAAGGCAAGAATATGTGAACCATTGAGGAGAGTATTAGAGGTTTGAGAATGATTTGCTGTGGGAGCTATGGGATTAAACTTTTTGAGGTCCTTCTTCAAAGTCCAACCTTTTGGCTGTGGGGATATAGAATCTTTTGCAGTCCAGGACAGTGAACTCACAGAAAGCCAGAGCAGATCAAAGCAGGGTCTGGGGGGAATGCCTAAGAACTGCTTGGGTGGAACTTGAGAAAAACATCTGGCTCACTGGAGAGACCTTGGGTCTTGAGAACAGGGGCCACAGGGATGTGGTGTGGAAGGGAAATGACATGAGACTCCCTCGGAAGTCTCTGAAATGAAGTTTCTCCCTGCTCCAGTGCATTCTTTGCCCATATGAATTCCAATGGCTCCTCATTGCCTCAGGATCAGATAGATAGTCCTTGGGGATCTGAAGCTTCTAGTCTCTCTGGTTTTCTTATGCTTCACTCCCTTTCATGAACTGTTTGTCTGGTCTTGCTGGCTATTCCTCCCACAAACAAAACTTCATTTCTTGATTTCAGGTATTTCCACTGATTTTCTCTAATAGGGAATTCCACTAATTCCCTAATTCTGGGAATTCTCTTCTTATCTTTACCTCCTGGCACTTTGCCGGTAGTTCTTCCCTCCTCCCCTTATATTCATTCTATTTGATTATCTCCAATTTATCCTGGATACATTGTGGTTTTCATGTTGTTTACTCCATTAGACTGAAATCTTTGAGATTTGTCTTTTTTTTTTTTTTTGTATCTCTAGCACTTAAATAGTTCCTGGCCCATAATAAGTACTTAATAAATGTTTATTGACTGACTTTGCTTTTCTCCAGAGATTATATATCTTATATGCATAATTTTTTGAATGTTTTCTTCCCCATTGTAATGTGAGCTCCATGTGGGCCGTGATACTGTTTTTGCCTTTACCCTGTGTCCGTGGTACCTGGAAAGAAGGAAAACCCTAAAAAAATGCATGATGACTGACTTACTGTCAAGGTCTCTTGAGACTTATTTGGCTTTTTTGCTTCAAAGGCTCCCTGTGAATACCAACAATATAGGTCCTTCCTCTCCACCCCACAGCTGTGCTGTTTGAGATGACCAATCTATTATGGCAAAAGAATTACATTTCACAAAGCTTTTACTAGCAAGGGGAAAGACTGAAAAATAAAAACAATCCAAGATGGTCAGCCCCCTCGCTGAGTGCTTGGTAAGGGATGGACCAAACAGAAAAAAAAAAAACGATTTCCCCTCAGCTTGACTCTTTGGCATTCCCTCTGATTGCTCTAAGTACACAGGAGAAGGGCTGGGTCTCTCCATTCAGGAACAGGGGTCGGTGACTTCCTCAGAAACTAAAGCCAGCAGCACAGAGGATTAGGAATGTTTTTCCCTTCTCATGCAGCATTGATCTGTCTTATAACACCCTGGGCTGCTGGAGAATAAACACTGTAGCTGTTTTCATCTCTAAGGATTCAGATGCAGGCAAAGTACAACAGTACATTGGATATGCTGGATGATGATGGGGAGACCACCCTAAGCCTACGTTCCCAAGCTCTAACCATCACTCCAAGACCAGAGAGCAAGAACACAGGTATGGTCAGCCCTTGTGGTCCAGGTGTTCCTTGGCTGAAGAGACCGAAGATGTTGATACAATGCAACAATTGGCCAATGCGAAATAGGAATAGAAGGGAGCCTCGGTGTGTACAGCTTGGGGAGAAGAAACAAAAAAGCTTTTGTGAGCCATCATGTTGCTATGAATTCCTTTGAGTATGTTGTTACATGTTAATTGCTACATATGTATCACATGCAAACCGGTGGCATTTTGGTGTACACGAGTACATATGTTGTCATAGGATTGTATGACCAAATATATAGAGCTAGAAAGCCTTATTGAGTCATTTATGTGTTTCACTGAATGCTTTTTCTCTTATGCAATATCATGATTTATGTATATTTGCATGTGTATGTATGTATATGTGGGTGTGTCTGAGAGAGATGAGGATGTTCATATACCCCAATGGTGTGAATTGGTAGAAACTTTTTTTTTAATCCTAACATGAAAAACAAACATCTGATGCCTTGTGATGTGAATAACTTGCAAATTGTAATATTACGAAAGCTACCTCCTGCCTTATTTTTTATTCAGTTTGACTTACTGGTTCAAAACTAAACCAAAGATAGGTTTTGAAGACAAAAGTAGTGTATTTTAAATCTGTTTCTTTCCATCCAATATATAAACACATCAGATTCACTAAACCTGTTAATGTTATCAGTATAGGAACATTTATTCATGACTATCTTTCCTTTATCATGTTAGATTAGTCCCTTTCATCTTGTGATTGTCCTTTTTTATTTTTCTGAAATCAAAGATTTTATTTTATTTTCAGTTTTATAAAGGAAAAACAGAGTCAGGGGAAGTTATATTCTCTACCAATTGATGGTTGGCCCGTGACATGAAATTGTCTTTCTCTAATTTTTAGTTCATTTCAAATATTTCTGTGTCTCGAGATAAAACTTCCTTCCATCACGTAATTTATATTGTATCCATTACATTACAGTTTGCCAAAACTCCCATTTTTCTCTCTCTTCCAAATTTCATACAACTTCCAACCTTGTCTCTTTTCATTTAAAGAGTTCTTTTCATTCCCTTTCTAGCCTTGAAATATCCATCTTTGTCCTCTGATCATAATGGTACTTTGGGGCCATTAGCCCTTTTCAGGATCTAGTTGAAAATTCTCATTTCTCTCCCTCCCCTGAATTATTCATATTTTAATATGCTTTAATATTACTCCTAGTGTCATATTTGCACAAAATCCTTATACAAGCTCTATTTCAATCTTAATTACAATTTCCTTCCCAAATAGTACCATTTTCTGGAAATGACTCCTGGGGATTTCCAGTCCTTCCAGATTCCGGACTAGTGGGTACTTGGTTAGTGACAGTTTCTGCAGCCATAGGATGTGAGCAATAGAGTGCAATTCTTTTTTTCCTAATCTTATACAGAATTAGAACTGAATGACAGCTGCTGCTGCTGCTGCTGTTACTACTACTACTACTACTACTACTACTACTACTACTACTACAATTACTACAATCATTACCTACTACTACTAAAATAGGAGAATGAGATTGGCCAGTTAGTGCAAATCTTATGAGCATGTGCAGCAAGGTTAACTGATACGATATCCCTGTGGATTTTGGAAAATGCATAGCTTGTGAACTGGTTGTTGTCTCCTAGCTCTGTGATGAAAAGGAGCTTTTAAAATTAGCTTGTGAAGCCAGAACTAGGGTGTATTCCCTAGTCACAGTGACTTCTCTTCTTTCTTTGCTTGTGTCTTGGAGGCCCACCTACTTATTCTAATAGTAGTCAGATAGGAAAGACGAAAAGAATTCTTTTTGGCCAGTTAATGCCTTTTGAATACAGCTATTTCATCTCTACTACCAATAAAAATAAAAAAGTTTGTTTTCTATGCTGATAAAATCACAAGTCTAGTTCCTCCTAAGAACAATAAATGACATTTATAGCATACTTTAATATTTAAAAAAATTTAAAATGTTTTTAAAGCATGTTAAAAAAAAAGCAAATAAGGTCATCTATTTTAGCCTTACAATGACCCTGAAAGGAAGGAATTACAGCTATCCCATTTTATACCTGAGAAAACTGAGGCCCAAAAGTTAAATTTATAGTTGTATAGTGTCAAAGTAATATAAACTCAGGTTTTCTTGATTTCAAATCTAGCACTGAAAAGATCTGGAAGCTCCTGTTATTCAAAGGAGACATTAACATTATCAGGGAACACAGTGTTCAAATTCCTGTGGCTGGGATGGCAGGGGCAGAGAGGTAGGAGGAGCATTGTAGGAAACTAGGCCCAGTTTCCCCTCCCATTTGAAGGGAAAGGTTAATGATTCAGGGAGTGGAGGCTAGAGAACATATCTTGAAGACAAACATCTGGACATTAAATATCTCACCCTGTGTGTCTATAACTAATAATTATGTTTCTAAGCTCAGATATTAGTACTATAGAGAGGGTATGATTTTTTTTTAATTTTAAAAAAGAAAACATCTAAAAAGAATCTAGAAAGAATTTTCAATAATTTTAAAATAAATAAATAATTAATTGAAAATCAATACAAAAATAAGTTTCGGGGATGTCTCTGGGTAACTTAGTAATTAATTTATAATATAATTTATTACATATATATGCGCGTACATATGTGTATATATGTAATAGAATTTATAATAGAAGCTGTCCCTGCACATCCCTGGGAGTATTACTATAGGTTTTTTATTTATTTTTGCTCAGTCAATTGGGGTTAAATGACTTGCCCAAAGTCATATAGCTAAGAAGTGTTGAGTGTCTTAGATTAGATTTGAATTCAGCTCCCGACTTCAGGGCTGCAGCTCTATCCACTGCACCATCTAGCTGCCCTGTAGATTATCTTTGAATAAATACTAATAGTATTTAATAATAACAATTAGCAGTTTAAGCCTTGCAAAATACTTTACATGTTTTATCTTATTTAGTCTCTGAAACATTCCTGTGAAGGAAATTATCCCCATTTTACAAATGAGGAAACAAGCAGACTGAGATAAGGCCAGGAATGGTAGTTAAGTAGACCAATACCACATGGGCAACTTAGACAGTTAAATTAGCTATTTGAATTATTTTAAAGGGTTCTATAGCCCAGTAAGTATATAAAACAAGACCTGATCTCTGGTCTTCTTGTTTCCAAATCCATCACTAACCACTGAGCTGCCTCTTCTTGCTGTATATTCACTCCTAGTGTTGAAAACTCCCAAAGCTATGTATTTTCACATATAGTTCTTATCTGATGTCCTATATAGCCCTATATAGTGTTGTGAAAAATAAGATACCCTAGAAACCAGGCCTTCCCAGAAATCTCAGTTCTAAAACATTTGTGGCATCTTTATCAAAATGCACAGCTGTACATATGTATGTATATTGTATGAATTTGTATGAAAATTTGATGTTTCCCCCATTACCTCAAATTCAACCAACTTTTCCAAAATTAAATTTCTCAACTTTTGCCCCAAATCAGCTCCCAACCCAAAATCCTTTTTCTTTCAGTGATTATTATTTTTTTTTAATCTTCCAGGCTAGATTCCCTTCTGTTACTTTTGATTATTCTTTCTTCATCCTTTCTTTACTTCTTACATGCTGCCAAATCATATTGTTCTTTTCTCAAAATAACCCTTTTATCTATTTGTTTTTCTCCATTTCCACTGTCTTTACCCTAGTTCAGGCACTCATAACCTCATATTTCAAACATGACTATAGCTTCTTAGCTAAAATCTTCCTGACTGTAGTCTTTCCTCATTCTAATATATCCTTTATATTTCTGCCAGATGAATTTTCTTAAAACCACTTTCAGGAATTTACTATGATTTCTGCTATACAAAGTTCACACTCCTCAACCTATAGATTAATAAGACATAACTACTTCTAAAAAATCTGGATTTGAATATCTCTTGTTTCTCTTTTCTTCCGCCCCTCCTTCCCTCCTTCTTCTTTTCTTCCTCTCTCCTTCCCTCTCTCTCCTGCTTTCTCTCTTCTTTCTTTCTTTCTCTCATTCTCTCTTTATTTCTCTGTCTCTCTGTCTCTGTCTGTCTGTCTGTCTGTCTGTCTGTCTGTCTCTTTGTCTTTTTGCTTGTATGATATTGACTCATAACTATTATTTATATGATTGGAGCATGGCCTTTCTTAAACCCATGAGATGCTATATACATCAATGGAATTCAGGCAGCTAATTTAAATGTCTATGTTGCCTATGTGGTGATGATCTATTTCAGTACCATTTCTGGCCTTATTAGTTATCTTGAAAAATAACCATTTCCTAAGAGTTTGCAGCATTTCCATTGGCCATAAGAGTTCTTGACCTATAAATATCTAGGCATATATTCACTACCACCAACAAATCCATATGACCTTGCCAGTTTTTATTAACTTTTCATTGTCTAGGACGCAATTTGATCTAGGAGGCAAAATGAAATATTGCTCAAAATATTAAAATATGAAATCTTCCGTCTATATTTAACTCTGAGCCCCTACACAATTAAATATGTTACTTTCCAAAGTGGCTTTCCAATAAAATTATTTAAAGGTTGTAGTGACAACTCAGGTTACGATAAAATGGGCATAAATGTAAAAAGAAACACACTTGCTAATTCTATTGCCTCTCCCCTCTCTTTTATTTGTTACACAGATGAGAAATTCTCTTAATCATTGTACTTTTGTTCCATATGAAGTAGGCGGACAAAGTATTCCATTCCTCTTGTCTAAAATACATGAGTTTAGTTAAAGCAGTAATTCTCAACTCTTTGTACAGGATACCATTATATGCTTAAAAATTATTGAGGACCCCCCACATTTTTTTGCTTATGTGGGTCATATTGATTGATATTTATTACATTAAACATTAAAATTAAGTTTTAAAATATTTATTAGTTCACTAAAGATAGCAATATTTTGCTATTTTATAGCAGTAACTAGATGGTGCAGTAGGTAGAACACTAGCCCTAGAGTTAGAAGGAACTGAGTTCAAATCCAGCCTTAGATACCCCTTACTAAAAAGAAAGGTGGCATTGTTTCAAACACTTTCGCAAATTTTTTTAATATCTGGCTTAATAGAAGATAGCTCAATGTTCTTATCTGCTTATCTTCAGGAAATAGTGTACAGTTTAATCCACATTATTAATATTTTCTTTATTATTTTTTAGATAATCAATAAAGTAATAAACCAAACTCTGCTTTATTAGCATTTTTTTAAAAAAACCTAAGGTATAAATGCTATGAGCTGGTTTCAACATGCCAATGGATAAAATCATTTCAATGAGAGATAGTTTTGATACTTTTGAAAGTAATTTTGTTATCATATTTCAGTAACTAAAACCCCTTGAATGGAACCCCAAATTGCCGTGTCTTACAAAGTAAGTATTTTTTTGAATGAATGAAATGTAAAGTTGATTTTGAGATCTACATGACATGAAAAAGGTACGTTCTTCCAGATCACAGAAGCTGAGTTGGGGATGAGAGCAGAGGTTCTCTAGTCCATTCCTTGCCTAGACAGGAATTTTGTCTACAACATCTCAAATAAATGGTCATCTCAGTTTGTTCTTAGTTCTCAAAGAGAACCATGGCCTCTGGGAGATGATGCTATGACATGAAAGTGAATTGGATTTAAGTGAGGGAGAACTGTGCAAGGTCACCTGCCTCATTTTCTCCTTTGGAACCATTTGGATCCAGTGGCCAGATATAAATCAGGAAAACTGGAGATGGCCCTGGATGCAGTAGGAGATTTTTGCCTTTTTATTTTTAATGTTTTTTTTTTGTTTGTTTTGCTTTGTTTTGTTTTTGCAAGGCAACTGGAGTTAAGTGACTTACCCAGAGTCACAGCTAATATGTGTTAAAATGTCTAAGGTCAGATTTGAATTCAGAGCCCTCCTGCCTCCAAGACAGGTTCTCTATCCACTACTATCTAGTTGCCCCAATCTTGGGCTTTTTAAGTTAAGTTCTTTAATAGCAATCAGTTTGACTGACAATGCCCAATCATTGATTATGCCTAGGTAAGGAGCAGTCATCTAACCTTCTGTTTAACTTCTAGAAAAGGAGAGCCTATTACTACCTAAATCATCCCATTCCATTTTTAAAAAAAATGATTCTAAAACTATTCCTCTGGAACTCTCAATCATTTTTTTCTATTTCTGCCCTCTTGAGCCAACAAGAATGATATAACCTCTTATATCTCTTATACAATAATTATACAATAATCTCAGTTTTGACTTTTTCCTTTTTTTCTTATCTCATAAGTCATGTTGGAGTTCTTCTGCGGGTAATATAAACATTTTAGATAGAAGTTTATGCTTTATTTGAAAGCAGATGGGAGGAATAATGATTTTGAACCAAACTTTGATCAGTCTGTTGTGAACAGCTCAGTGAGGCATAGGGTGTGTTCACTATATTTCACATGCAGTTGAAAGAAAAAATAAATATAATCTGAGAAGCTCCCCAAAAGAAAAACATTTATTTTGGAAGAAAAACAAAACTACATTCAATAGGCAGAATAGGGGTCAGAAAGAATACATAAATGAGAGCCAACCCACTCCCACCACACACACACACACACACACACACACACAAGGAAAAAGCTAATGGCCATAGCCTTTCAACAGTCTCATGCTACTTTTCTGAAATTATTGGCAGTACAGAGAGTGCAATCCTCACTTCCCTTTGAAGATAAGTATTCACTCTATTGTAGAAACAACACAAGACAGGATGCTTGAAAAATTAGCTTTGCCACCAATCTGCTGTTGATTTGGAGTAAGGTATCTCTCTATTTTCTCCATTTCTAAATTGTCAGACATCCCTCTTGCATTACAAAGAAGCAATGAAGATACTTAAAAAATTCAAAAGAGTTTTGATTTCATTGTCATTGTGCAAGTTCCACAGATGCACATCACAACCCTACTGTGCCTAAAAAACCAGATCATGAGATGATGTGAGGTGGAAAAAATGATTTGTGGCAACCTACTATAAAATTTCTCTTTCCATCTTAGCTAAGCTAGTATTTGGATTTTAGACATATGGTCTGTTTCCAGGTCTGTAACAGAAGGATTTCCAATTAGTATAAAATCTGTAGGAAATTGTGTTTTACTTGAGGGGTCTTCTCAAGGTCTCGTCCACATCATGGTGAATCTCAGACTGAGTGGGACTTTGATGGAGAGCTGTGAGGGAGACCATGAGCATATCTGCCAGCTTCCTTGCAGGCCCTGGTTAGTGGGTAAAGTCTAATGAGGATTAACTACTCATTTATCAGAAATCTATCAACAACACATCTTCCATGTCTAACAATAGGACCATTGAAAGTTCGGAGAATTCTAACTCTGGATCCCTTTATTTTTCTAGCTGAATTTATTTTGGAGGATGTAAATTTATGTAAATTAAGATTCAGGCCTCTACCTATGCAATATTTTTCATTTGCAGACCTTGTAAGAATCATAAATCCAATAGCAAAACATTTAATAGAATTATAAATAGGGAGGGAGATTCACATATTCTATCAATTTCCTCTCCTGCACTTTCCATTTGCAAATAAGTTAAACTTTTTGTATTTCCTGAGGTAGTGGATAGAGAAAGAAAAATCTTTCTGGGGAAAATTTATAAGGGATAAAGAAACTAGCTCTCAAATGTATAGGTAAATGGGATGAGAGTTTCCTCTTAGTAATAGTCCTCTGAAGTTTATTGCAAGCCTTTAACTAACTTTGAATTCAATTTTGGACTGCCAGCTTTTTTTCATACATAGTGGAACTCATAGATCCTTGTGTTCTGAAGTCTTTGGAACTTGGATGACAATTGTGATGACAATATCTTCTGTACAATGGACCCTGTCCTTTAACATCAGAGCACCCTATTATTGTGGTTTTCTTTCAATAGTTCAAGAGCACCCTAAATTCCCCTTTCCATATGGCTCTCTATTTCTTCCATCATCTTATTCAAGTTTTCAATTCCTGATGGAATCTTTGCATACAAGCATCTTTCTGACATTCTGGATCTTCTTTTGATGAAAGAACCTCTTAGATTTCCTGTTATGGGCATGTGAAGCTGACCTGAAGTGGGGCAACCTAGCATGTTCTTATAATAAATACAAAATAAGTACAATTCTAGAATTCAAGTGCTATTCATTATTTAAAGTTTGAGGAAATTAACTTTCATTATGTAGACAGATAGGGATGATTTCCTCATGATCTTTTACTAATGTCCCACTCACTTTGATTCTCATTGCTCTATGGAAGTGACCTTGAAAATCCTATGCTAGGAGAGCACAATATTTGGCAAGTCCTATACAAAGTGGAAATGTTTCTAGTTTCAGATAGATGATAGACTTCTTTTGTTTTGTTTTTTAAAGTAATGAGATACAGGAAAGGACTATTTACATACATACATTATTATTCTTCAGGATGTTTATATCATTCTTCAACTTGTCCATACCTCTTTGCCAAACATACTTCAGTAAGCAGTATGGGAGTTTTCTTCTAAAAAATAAAATCCAGTTAAAACCATGCCAAACAGAGGCAACTCCCAGGCAGTTTCAGCACATGAAAAGCCGCTTTGTTCTGGGATGGAACCCCTTGAGAGAAACCTCATTAAAGTGTAGAGCATTTGGAACAATCCTGAAGAACATTAAGCTCAAAAACATTAAAAATGGGAAAAGTTAGAAATGTTGACCCTTTCCAAAGACAAAAAACTCAAGTTGAACCAGGAATTAAGCCTACTTTGGAAAGTTTCAAAGGGTATTACTAGTGAAAAATTTCAACTACAAAAAGGAGTAAGTTCTGGATAAAGAGCGGAGAAAAAAGAGTATAATGGATTCCAAATCAGAGAAAGACGGTTCTCTCCAAGTGATCCTGGAAAACTTTGTATGACTATAATTATGCGACATGCTGAATTTCTTTTTGCTATCCCACAGGGAACACTAGAAAAGAGAATCATTATTACTATCATGGGACATAAATGAAAGATCCCAAGAACTAGGGCTCCATGGCAAAGTAGAATATTAATATAATTCTATGAGCAAATTAGAGCTAAATTCCACGATATTGATCACAACTGAATTATACAAATCATTTTGCCCGGTTAATAAACTGAGATATATGTCTGGCTGGATTAGTCTTCAAATGATTAGTCTCCCTGCCAGCTCTAAATTATTCTTTACTCTGTTGATAAGCTGATATTTCCTCAAATCCAACTTTTACAATGTGAATCTTCCTCCCAATTCAATAAACTACTACTGACTTCCCATTTCTTCCAAGATCAATTTTTTTTTTACAAATTCTCCATCTGTAAAACCCTTTCTCACCTTTTACTCTCCTCCCAATGTGCTACAACCCAGTTACACTAAGCTAAGTGTTATTCCTCATACACTAAACTCCATCTCCTGTTTATGTGTTTGCATTACCTCTTCTCCTTGGATGGAATGCTCTCTCACCTCACCTCTGGTTTCATGGATTCCCTGACTTCTTTCAAGATTTAGGTTGTTAAGGACCACCTCTAAGTGGGAAACCCAGGAAGCCTTTAAAGGATTAAAGGGGGACTGCACCATTAAGAGGTGGTCAGTTCTTCCATAACTGTGAATCATAACACACTTGAAGAAATTGCAAATCAGACCTTATTGACATCAATGTTGCTTGTGAATTGGGAATGAAATAAAATGGAGGCAAGAGGGAAGAGGAGAGAGGACAGAGAATGCAACTGCCTCTCAGTCTCCTTGTATCATTATCATCCTCTCACATGAAGGGATCAGAAATAAATCGCCAGCAGCCACTAGCAGGTGGCTCAAGTAACATTACGTCAAAGCCTACCATTTTTGCAAAAGGCATTTTCCAGTCCCTGCTTCTCTTCCTCCTCTTATCCCCACTCTTACTAAATCCTTTTCTCCAAGATTACCTCCCATGTACATTATAGTTTAAATTTAATGCTGTGCAGCCCATAAAAAATGCTTCTCCACTGACATTGCCTAAAAAACTTGTGTAAGAATGATTCCCCTTGCATTTAAATAATTCCAATATTGTTGTGTCCCTTAACATTTGCAAAGATAGTACTATAAAAAGTTCATTATTGGAACTCAAGGAGCTTGACATAATAACTAGGTTAATCAATTAAAAGTAACAGACCTTTAATTTCATTTACATTTGTTGATTGATTGATTGATTGATTTTTTGAGGCTGGGGTTAAGTGAATTGCCCAGGGTCACACAGCTAGGAAGTGTTAAGTGTCTGAGACCAGATTTGAACTCAGGTCCTCCTGAATTCGGGGCTGGTGTCCATCCACTGTGCCACCTAGCTGCCCCCAATTTCATTTACATTTAAAAATGTTTTATTAATATCCTTTTCCAGTTGTTAGGGGGAATACCATATGCTTTAAGTGGAGATATACAAGGGAACATGTACAGGAAGTGGGGACAACAAGAAAGGTAACTAGGGGATCATCCCGTGAGGGCAGTGGCTTGCACATCTAAAACTATGATAGCTAAATAACTTTTTTTTTCCTTACTGGGTCCAAGAATGATATCTCTCAAGTAGGAGGGGGGAAAAAGATCAGTATTCACCCAGGGATTTTCATAGGGAGCCCTGGGAAGAATGGCCTTCAGCTCATGGCATGAAAAAGAAGTTCAATTGGTTGATGAGTTAGCATTTATTAAGTGTCTCCTATGCGGCAGGTACCTTAATAAGCACAGTTTTCTTTCTAGAGACTTTTCCCATTGTCACCCTAGACTCTTTCTAAGCTCCTGAGACCATGATCATATTTTTGAGACCATTTCAGAACTCTAGATAACAGAAATGTTTGGGCAGGGGAAGAATGGTGTTCTTCATTGTTTCCTTTGCCTCTGTTGTCACAGTTATTTAACTAGAAAGATAGACTTTTTCTAGTTTGGAAGTTAAGACTCCAGATGTGGAAAATTCCAGAAAAGAGACAGGGTAGGGGGAAGGAGACAGTAGGGAGAAGGAGAAAGTATGACTAAGACACATGAGAAAGGTTGTGCCTGAAAACCTAGAGATTCCTCATCCCCCAGTTAATGCAGTTAGTTTATGTTGCCTTTGGCCAGTTACATTCCAAATTCTCAAAGGCCAGGGATAGTGACTTCCATTTATTTTGTCTTTTACTATCTCCATCCCAGGAATATCAGGCCAACACAATGGCATAAATGGATTTGGAGATGGAGAATTTGGCTTCAGTGCTCCTATTTTCTCTGTGGTATCTTTGAACAAATTACTTCTTTAGGAGTCTATTCCTTCATCTTAATAGTAAAGTTCACCAACTTTTCCACTACACATGCATCCCTTTATCTCTGCTTACACATCCAGGGCCATCTCCAGTCCTCCTGCTCCATCTCTGGCCACTGGACCCAGGTGGCTCTGGAGGGGAACGTGAGCAGGTGACCTTGCCCAGCCCTCCCTCACTTAAATCCAACTCACCTGCATCTGATGGCATCACCTCCTTGATGTCATGGTCCTCTTCAAGAAAGAAGGACAAATAAGAACATCTCACACTTAGAACCACTCTAGTCTAAGCCTCATTCCCCCTTTTCTGGACTACCATAATGGTCTCAGAATTTGTCTGGAAATAGATAATCTCTCTCCTTTACAACCTGTTTGCCCTACAGCAAGCTGACAAATTTATAATTCAAAAGTGTAGGTTTGATCTTTTCACTTCTCTGCTCAGGAAGCTTTAGTGGTTCCCTATTGCCTTTGCACTAAAATATAAACTTTTTTGTTATTTACAATTTGATCATGGCCTATTTTTCCAGGCCAATAAATGTGAATTTATTATATTTTATATACTCTATTCCTCCAATAAAATCATCCCACTTGCTGTTCCTTGTACACAATATTTTAATTCTCTCTATTATTTTTCACAAGAAGTCCAGCAGACTTGGAATATTCTCTCCTGATTCCAAACTCCCTTGTAAAGTTTCTGCTCAAATTCTTTCTCTTTCAAGATTTCTTATCTTATCTTATTCCCACCACTTGTAAATTTTTAGTTCTCTCACACCATTTTACTTTTCCCCAGTCTATATTAACTTATCTGTGACTCTATCAAGTAGAATATAAACTCCTCAAAGTTAGAACTAGCTCATTTTTTATTTGTATTTCCTGTGTCTAGTTTAGTATTTGGAATGTAGTAGGTGCTTAATAAATGCTTATTGATTGATTAACTAGATGATGTCTAAAAATATAGCTTTTATTCTTGAGCCTATGATCACAGAGCTGTGATTAAGTATATAATGTCAGATTAATTAGTGACATTGAAAGATTTAGGACCCAATATGATTCATAAAGAAATGCATATTTAAAAAAATTAATGTACATGTATAACCAGAAAAATAAAGAAATCCTTAAAAAATATTTAGGAGAGGGTTTTGCTTTAGGCAGGAATGAAATTAATGTCTTTTAGCTTCACCATCTATTGAAGCTAAACAATCCAGTGACCAGGCTATATCAGTATCACTGACTGAGCACCAAGACTATTTCCATTGGTGCTTTTATGTTCTCAAACTTTACCAGTGCCTGGAACATAATAGGCACTTAATAAATGTCTGTTGTTTGATTGAATTTGATTATTGCTGAATTAGTTCCAGGGGGAAAAGAAAGACCAGCTCTCTAGATCACTGATTCTTCTTGTTTTCCTAGGATACTTAGCTATTTCTCCATATTGGCGTCCAGTTGCTCTAACTCTTTTGACTTTGTGTCTGGTGTTGCTGATTGGATTGGGAGTCTTAGGGCTTGAATGTAAGTATATATTCAAACTCAGGATTTTACTGGAGTTCAAGGATTTGTCTCTGATGGGAATGACAAAAAGTTTTGTTTTTTTGTTTTTGTTTTTGTTTTTGTTTTTGCTTTGTCATCACTACAATCTAAGGGGTTCAAAACAGCCAACTGTTAAATTTTTAATGTAAACATTTAGACCTGGGAAATCAGCAAACTTCATTGCCTTATTAATTGTAGACTATCTCAAATGGGATTTCCAGTAGCCATCTTAAAATTAATACATCCAAAACTCATTCTTTCCCCTTAAATCTTCCACCTATTTTCTCTATTATTATAGAATAGGGCTTCTTAAACTTTTTACTTAAACTTTTATGGGATCCCAGATATATATGTATATAAAATAGATAAATAAAACATTTACTGGTAATAAATTGTAAAGAAATTTATTTTACAACAATTCTTTATTACACATATAATTTTTACCATTTATTAAAGACAAAAGCAAATTTGCATGCTGATGAGAGGGATGTCCTTGTTAATTTTTACATAACAATTAAATCTTGACATAATATTTGATACTGCATGAGATAGAGCTTTCGGAAACCTTTTACTATTGCTGATCCCCACATTCAATTACAGTCATGACCCACAGTTTAAGAAAGTTTGCTGCAGCGCCATCGTCCTGGTTCCTCAAGCTCCTGACATAAGAAGAATCCTAGATTCCACTATCTCTTACCTCCAATATCCAACTACCTCTTGAAGAGGCCTGTCAATTTCTCCTTTGCACAATTGCTTAAATGTGGTGCACCTCCCCTGCTTCTTTTTCCTTCCTTCCTTCCTTCCTTCCTTCCTTCCTTCCTTCCTTCCTTCCTTCCTTCCTTCCTTCCTTCCTTCCTTCCTTCCTTCCTTCCTTCCTTCCTTCCTTCCTTCCTTCCTTCCTTCCTTCCTTCCTTCCTTCCTTCCTTCCTTCCTTCCTTCCTTCCTTTCTTTCTTTCTTTCTTTCTTTCTTTCTTTCTTTCTTTCTTTCTTTCTTTCTTTCTTTCTTTCTTTCTTTCTTTCTTTCTTTCTTTCTTTCTTTCTTTCTTTCTTTCTTTCTTTCTTTCTTTCTTTCTTTCTTTCTTTCTGTCTTTCTTTCTTTCTGTCTTTCTGTCTTTCTTTCTTTCTGTCTTTCTTTCTTTCTGTCTTTCTTTCTTTCTTTCTTTCTTTCTTTCTTTCTTTCTTTCTTTCTTTCTTTCTTTCTTTCTGTCTTTCTGTCTTTCTGTCTTTCTGTCTTTCTGTCTTTCTGTCTTTCTTTCTTTCTTTCTTTCTTTCTTTCTTTCTTTCTTTCTTTCTTTCTTTCTTTCTTTCTTTCTTTCTTTCTGTCTTTCTTTCTTTCTGTCTTTCTTTCTTTCTGTCTTTCTTTCTGTCTTTCCTTTTTTTTTTTTGCTAATACCACAACCACTCTATTGCTGGTCTTCATCACTCAGGAACTAGACTATTACAGAAATCCTGATATTAAATATTTATCAATATATCCCTGTCCCAGGCCCTAATCCATTCTAGAGCATGGGGAGGTGGAGCAATCTACATCATATAAACATTTAGTGAGAGCCTAAATTATGCTGGTGGGTAGATACTGCATACAGAAAGTGGAGCAAAGAAGCCTATATATATATATATATATATATATATATATATATATATATATATATATATATAGTGATATAAAATGATAAGGACATTTTCAGTATATATTCTGACCATGTCAGTGAATCAGTTTTTCAGATCAATCAACTCTCAATCACCCAGAGACATATTCTCAATCAAAAGGAAGAAAGGCTGGGAAACTTTTCTAGACAGTTACACTCTCTACAAGCCCAGAACAGGAAGCTCACAGATACTCTGCAGCACCTGGCTAAAAAGCTCTGTAGAGAGCTCTATAATAAAACAGGAGGTAAGTTCCCTGTTTTTTGTTTGTCTGATATGGCTTTTGTTAGCACTATGATATTGTTCCATTATTATTCTCTTGGACAAAATTATAGATTGCTCTATATAATTTGTTATTTGACCCACTCATTCTTTAGAATTAGATTATTTAATTTCCAATTGATTTTTAGTCTATTTTCTCTGGTTTTTATTGAATATAATTTTTATTGCATAGTGGTCTGAAAAGGAAGCATTTACTATTTCTGCCTTTCTGCATTTGATTGCACTGTAATAAAAGAAAGTGGTGAGGGTGTGTCTAGAGACCCATATGTTGCAAAGGCTTAGCCTTGAGATGAATAGACATCTTGAAACTTTTTTTTCCCTCACCATTCTCCAAGGATACTTTTGTTCCTGCCTAAAAGGGAAGGAGGAATTTGGGGCCAGAGAGCCTCCTCAGAGGGGGATGTGAGCTAGAATTATATCTATCTGCTTCCTTAAATATTGTTTGTTTGGGGGATATGATTGGGTTTCATCTAACTTCTGGATTGCTTCAGCATTTTGGGGAACAAGGGGACATATATCTAAAGTTTATCCCTTTCCTACCTAATATGAGTTCCATAGTGAACAATGAATGGGAGGAGGGGGAGGAAAGGGCATTTATCCATATCACAGAAAAATAGAAACCAGACAAGGTATACCAGACAATACAAAATGAAGGTATTCTCTCATAGGAACAAGACAACTCAGTTTAACCAAAAGAGAGTCCTGGATTTCACCCAAAGGGAAATTCCCCAAAGTTTCTAGTGGATAAACTTAGAGATAAAATAAAGACTGTCAGCTCCACTCATGAATTCCCAAAGTCTTTATCTTCAGCAAGTCATGTTGGCTTCTTCTACCTTTTCTTACCAAGCTAAAAACCAGGAACACCTGAAGTAACTTAACCTTAAAGGCTTGAAGCTTGACTAGTCCCAAAGGGAACTGACCCATAATAATCCCAAAGGAGGGACTCAACTCAGACTTTCATAGAATCCTAAAAGGGATTGGTGAAGGCTGAGCTCTCTTGTTTTTACTAGCTCCTCCTTGCCCCTGAAATAGTTCAGGGCCTTCACTTCCCCCAATATGGAAAAAATCCCATATCAATGAGCTTTGGGACTGGGGTCTCAGCATTCAGAATTTCTTTCTTTGATGATTTTTTTTTTGCCATTTTTTTCCTATGTTAAAGTCCCAGAATCTTAAAGCTGGAAAAGACCTTCCAGTCTAATTGTATCTGAATATAAATCCAAACTAGTAATAATTATAATAATAATAGCTAATATTTACATAGCCCTTATAGTATTCCAGATATTGTGCTAAGTGCAAGATAAAATTTGAACTCAGATTTTCCTAACTCTAAATCTTAGCATTCTATTTACTAGACCATCTAGTTGCCCCTACTGTTCTTAACAGTGTCTCAATTCTTAGTGCAGTGCCTGACAAATAGAAGGCACTTAATAAGTGCTTACTGATGATTTGTTATCCCATTTTCTCTTAAAGTCTTCTAGTCAGAAGGAAGAATACAGTGGAATCTGTTTTTCGTAATGAAACCTAAGAGTATCTTTGTTTTGTGGATTGTACAGTTGTTAACTCCGTCTACTTGCAGTTCACTAAAATTCAGATATTTTTTTCCCATTATTATAATTATATAATAATGTAATTATTCCCCCTCTCATACCTGTACAGTTGATTCATTTTAATATGAATTTAGGAAATTTCACAGGTTTCAATAAAAATAATTTGATTTGATTTGACTTATCATTCTAATCTGCTGAGAAACTTTTTGGATGCTAATTTTGTTACTCAGCATGTTAACAACATTCTTCTGGATTTCTTTAAGCTGTAAAGTTATAATTATATATTTGTCTACACCATTGATAAAAATGGTTTAGTAGTATAAAGACATATTACTTGAACATTCCACCATAAATACCTGTTCAAGTAGAAATTAGCTAATTAAAAATAAAAACCAGAGTCTATAACCACATATAAAATACTCACTATGTGTCAGGCACTGTGCTAAGCAGTGGGGATACAAAGGAAGGAATGACAGCCCACGTCTTTCAAATGTCCTTCAAAACATTTTTTTTTTAAATCCTAAAAAAGGGGAAAATAGAAAGGGAACATAGGGAAAGGGAGAAGAAGGTTAAACTGGCTCCAGATGGGATGAAATCCTGCAGTTTGCAGAATGATAAGTTTTTGAATATCAGAAAGTCTAGGAAAGCAAACAGATATGAAGTGATGTGAGGAATTAATGAAAGGGTATTATGCAGAACTACTTCAAACGTAGGCTCCTTGAGAGCAGGTACTATTTCTCTTTTAGCTTTATATTCCAGTGATTATTTACATAGTAAATACTCAATAAAGGCTTATTGATAGATTGATTATCTGACTGAGATACTATTTAGCTGTAAGTAGGAATTGACAATAACTTGATGGAGGAGGAACTTACTAACTTCAACTTCTTTCCTTTAAAAAGAAAAAAAAATTATTATTGCTTTTTTCCCCTTACATCACTATTACTTCCTAATCACTCTTTCTTCTCTCTCCTCCCTAGAAAACTCCATTGTAAAAAAAAGTGGGGAAAACAGTATAGCTAAATAAATCAAATCAACCCAATGTCTGGTTTCTTTCCCAGAACACCGATGTAGCCCCTGCCCAAAGAAATGGAAATGGCACAAGGATAGTTGCTTCTGTTTCTCTAAGGAGAGCAATACTTGGCAGGGCTGCGAACATTTCTGCACTGCTGAGAATTCCACCCTTTTGAAAATAGAGACACAAGATATTCTGGTAAGGCATACTTAATTGGGGCTTTTTGTCCCTGATATTCTTGAGACAGGAAGAGAAGCAATGCCTCAGGTTCCTTTTGGCAGCTTTCATGGGGGGGGGGGTCTAAAAGGGAGATTTTCTAGCCCAGCATCTCAACACAACACAAGTAAGATAGTTTCCATGAGGACTGAAGAAGCCTAGTAAGGTCTCTATTTCAACCCCAGATCAGAAAACTGGAAGAATGTCTGAGATTCAATGTCTAGTGGTTTCTTTAAGGAAGAAAGAGAATCATAGTATAGGGTAAAATGATTAAGAGCAGGATTGTTAGTTATTCTCTAAATACCCAGTTATCTTTCTCTCTAATATACAAATCATTGACTTAAAATATACACCATCAATGAACAATGTTATCATCAAGATTCCTACATTAAAGGGTTATTATTAATACTAAGAACTGTATGGAAAATGAGAGTGGGCAATATTTGAATGATATGGAATATCATTTTAAAATAACTAAAAGAATGGTTTTGTTCTCCAGGAACATGACAACAATCTTGTACACTGAAAGGCATACTGAAAACTAAATATTTTTTTAGTCTCATACTACATGCCTATTGTTGCTTTTGCTAATGTTCTTCCTCTTCCTTTGCTTTCTCCCTATGTTCAAGGCCTATAATCCCTTCAAGTCATAGCTCATGTTCTACTACCTTCTTAAACTTGAGACAAATAAGACATAATGGAACAAAATCTGTCATATTTGCTGCTATTTGTGACCATAGAGTCCTCTTGTGGACTCTACTTTTTGAATACTCTAGTACAGCAGTTCTCAAACTTTTTAGTTTTGGTATCTCTTTATACTCTTAAAATTTATTGAGGACCCCCAAAGACTATTTGTTTATGTAAGTTATTCCTATTGTTATTTATTATATTAGAATTTAAGACAGTCTTACTATGAAAGAAATCCTTTATAGGAAATCCATTCGACATTTCTTTTAATCTTTTTGCTATTACATGGGTAGTAATCTCTTGCTTTTGCTAAATGATGGATTCTTCTTTTCCAGTCACAAATCTCTTTGATAATATATTTTTGGCCTATTCTTGTGCATAATTTTTGAGCTTATTCACATTCACCATCCATATCTTCATTGCCTTTGTATACCTCCAATTTTGATTCTTCTGGTTTGGTTACTTTTTTTTTTTAATTACTAATGCTTACAGAATATTAGCTGAATATTTTGTTTGTTTCAGGTAGAAACTTGGGGTCATTAAAAGAGCAATGCAGTTCCCCAAATTCAATCTAATCCTTTGTTTTCCTCCTGTTCAATTCTCAGTGCAGTTCATTGTCCATCTGTAGTATCTGGTTAAGGTGTGTATATACCTGTGGATAAAATCTGTAGGCAGTCCTCTTAAGGTATGTGCACCAATGACTAAAATCTATGGATTGTCAATTCAATTGGTAGTCTGGACTACAGATATTCTTCATCTACTTAAGTTTTCCTGGGTAAATAGTTAGGTTAAACTCTTTTAAGTGACTATGGATTTCATTTAGGAGGCTCTGCAATGTTTTGAGGTTTGATACAAGCCCAATGTTATCCACAAAAAAGGATCATCTGGAGCATCTCATCATCTATAGGGAATTTCTCATCTACTTGGTCTCTTCACCCATCTACATGACAGTGACAAACACCTTTGGTGAGCATACATCTCTGTTTTTTGTCTCATTTGATTTTAATAATCAAAAAGTCACTGAGCAAAATTATCTCTACTGTTTCATTTTCCAAGGAACCTCATATAATTTTACATACATTCATATGTTCAACAGAGAGCTTTTAAAGTGACATTTTATAATGCCAAAACAAAAGCTTTACAAACAAAAAAAATAATAATCACTGAGGGATTTTATAATTTCTGCACTTTGCAGTCATTGTGTAATTTTAAAAATCAGTTTCTATAAGATATTATGAAAATTTATCTATTCCATTCTCATTAAGGATAATCTGTTTGGGCACTATATTCTCATAAGATTTTGTAGAGTTGGGAAAATAGAAAATAGAAAGATTGGTAACACCATTTCTATTTTCACAATCACATTTTTCAAGTAGAAATATTTGGTAGAAAAAGTTAATGACTTTTGAGTTTCATATCTCTTATTCACTTCTCAGTGCCTTACCACCTAGCTTTATAGCTTACTACTTGACTGAACATTGGGCAGCATCTTATACTATTGACCACTCTCTCGCTATACTTGGATATTTTTGGCTCTGGATTTTTGTGACATTGTTCTCTCCTGGTTCTCATTCTGCCTGTTTGTTCCATCCTCAGTGTCCTTGCAAGATTATCTATTCTTTGCACCTTATATGTTGTATCAGTATGCCAAAGGCACTAATCTGGGCCTTCTTCTTTTCATTCTCTATAATCTGTCTCTTGGCCATCTCGGCTTCCAGGAGTTTAACTATCATCTCTTTCTCCCTGATTTAGTAGTATTTTTTTCCCAATTACATTACTTGAAGACTAAATATAGTCTTCACATTCACATTTGTAAGTAAACATCATCTCTTTTTAGACAACTTCTATATCTATGTGCTAAGTGCTCATATCTCTCCTATATTATGGTTCTATATATCCAGTTGCCTGCTAGATATCTATATCGGTAGTCCTATAGGCATCCCAAACTCAACATACCTTTAACTCATTAACTTTCCTTCCAAGTCCATCCTTCCCCATAATTTTCCTTTTCCTATGGACAACACCACTATTCTAGTCACTCAGCTTCACAGCCTGAATCATTTCCAACTCCATACTCTCCTACAGCTCATGTAATCAGTTGCAAGACTTGCCCATTCTAGTTCCTCATCTCCATCCTCTTCTCTTCATTCAAGCAGCCATCACCCTACTTCAGGCCTTTCTCATCATTCAACTGAACTATTGAAGTACTCTTCTACTAATTCATCACTGTACAATCAGCCTCTTCTCCCTTCCATGAATTCTCCATAAAATTACCAAATTGATAGGATTGGTATCACCATAATGCTTCCAGAATCAAGAACCTCTGCTAATTCTCCATTGCTTTTAGAATAAAATATAAAAGTCTTTCTCAGTATTACTTCAGCCCATATTTGAAGGCTCATGCTATTAATCTCCTTCATATATTCTAAATTCCAGTCAAACTTTTTTTGTTAATATCACCCATACATAACATTTTCTCCCCCCATCTCTTTGCTCTTGCAGAGTTTCCTTCCTTTCCCCCATGTTCAATATATCCTTCCTTTTTTTACCTATTAGCATCTCTAATCTTGGAATGCCAAATCTTAGCTCAAATGTCACCTTTGGTAAAAGAACTTTTCTGACTCTGGTTGTTAGTGTCCCCACTTCAGATTACTTTGTGTTTATTTTGCATATTTTAATATTTATTGATATATTTACATTTTTTCAACTAGTATCATATAAGCTTGATAGCAGAAAGTATTTCCTTCAGGTGCTTGTTATGTTTTATGTCAAGTATACTATTTTAGCATCTAATCAATGATTGTTGAATTGAATTAAAATATTATTTTCCCTATTTGCTGTTAATAAGATGATTTACTTGGAATGTCATAGGGAATCAATAAAGATATTAATTGAGACAATTAATAGCTTCACCAAAGTTACAAGTTACAAAATATACCATCAAAAATTGTCTTTTTATACAATAGTAATAAAATACAAGATACACTAATAGAGATATTCCATTTCTAATAATTATAAAATACAAAAATATCTGGGACTTATGTAGATTAAATTATAAAATACTTCATGATGAATCTGATGTCAATGTAAATAAAAATTATATTACTCCCCAAAATAGCACTTTTAGTATTATACCAATCAGATTAACAAGAAGACATTTTATAAAACTTAATAAGACAATTAAAAATTCATTTGATAAAACAATCTACAATATCAAGGGAAATAATGTAAAGAAGTTGGGATGAAAAGGAAAGAAGTTGAGAAAAAGGATGCAGATCTCAAACCATATTATAAAGCAGTAATCATGAAAACCATCTGGTATTGGTTAAGAAATTCAGAGATAAATCAGTAGACCAGGCAAGACAAGAATCAGAATCAGAAAAATTAGAAAAAAAGTTGAACTCAGTATCCCAATGTAGAAAACATAAATTTCCTGATTACAAACAACAACAACAAAAAAATCTCTTTATTTTTTTCTTTTCTTTTCTCTTCCTTCCTTCCTTCCTTCCTTCTTTTTTTGCTGAGGCAATTGGGGTTAAGTGATTTGCTCAGGGTCACACAGCTAGGAAGTGTTAAGTGTCTGAGGCCAGATTGGAACTCAGATCCTCAGGGTTGGTGCTCTATTCACTGTGCTACCTAGCTGCCCCCAAACTTCTTTATTTCATTAAAAAAACTCCTGGGAAATCTGGAAAGCATAAATTAGTCTGTAGAAATTAAGCTGAGAACAACATCTTATACTATATTTCACAATATATTCTAAAATAATATTAGACTTTAATATTAAAGATCATATTATAAAAAATTAGAAGAGAATAAATTGTACATTTCTCAAAGCTATCAATAGATGGATTCCTTATTTTAATTTTTTTTTCATTTTCCCCAGTTACATGTAAAACAATTTGGGGGCATTAAACATATTTCCATATGAATCCTATTTGAAAAGAAAAATCAGAACAAAAGGGAAAAACCAAAAAAAAAAAAAAAAAAGAATGAAAAAAAGGTCAAAATAGTATGTATTGATCTACATTTAGTTTCTATAGTTCTCTCTCTAGATGTGGATGGTGTTTTCAATCCAAAATTTACTGGGATTGTTTTGAATCACTGAATTTCTGAGAAGAACCAATATCATAGTTGCTTATTGCACAAGTCTCCTGTTGTTGTATACAATGTTTTTCTGGTTCTGCTTGCTTTACTCAGCAGCAGTTCATGTAAATCTTTCCAGGCCTTTTAAAAATGAGCCTTTTTATCGTTTTTTACAGAATAATAATATTCTATTACATTCATATGCCATAACTTATTCAACCATTGCCTAATTGATGGGCATCTATTTATTTTCCAATTCTTTGCAACACAAAAAGAACTGCCAAAAAATTTCTACACATGTGGGTCTTTCCCCCTTTTTTATAACTTTTTTTGGGATATAGTCCCAATAGTGGCACTGCTAAATCCATAGATATCTACAGTATTATAGCTCTTTGGACATAATTCCAAACTGGTCTCCAGAATAATTGGATCATTTCACAACTTCATCAACAATGCATTAGTGTTCTAGTTTTCCTATTTACCCTCCAATATTTATCATTATCTTTTTCTCTCATCTTAGCCAGTCTGATAGGTATTAGGTAGGACCTGAGAGTTGTTTTAATTTGTATCTCTTTAATCAGTAGTGATTTAGAGCATTTTTCATATGACCATAGATGGCTTTAGTTTCTTCATCTGAAAATTGTCCATATCCTTTAGGGAATGACTTGTACTCTTATAAATTTGATTCAATTCTCTATGAATTTTAGAAATGAAACCTTTACTAGAAACACTGGCTGTAAAAATTTTCCCCCAGTTTTCTGCTTGTCTTTTAAACTTAGCTGCATTCAAGTTTTATTTGTGCAAAATCTTTTTAATTTAATGTAATCAAAATTATCCATTGTACATTTCATTATGTTTTCTAATTCTTCTTTTGCTATAAATTTTTCCCTTCTCCAAAAATCTGATAGATAAACTCTCTCTTCCTCTCCTAATTTACTTATTGTATCACTCTTTATTCCTAAATCATGTATCCATTTGGGCCTTATTTTAGTATAGAGTGTGAGATGTAGGTCTATGCTGAATTTTTGACATATTATTTTCTAATATCCCCAGGAATTTTTGTCAGATAGTGAGTTATTATCCCAGAAGCTGGACTCTTTGGGCTTATCAAACATTAGATTACCATAGTCATTGATTATTATGTCATGTGTGGTAGAGGTACTCTTAATAAAATGAGAGATAGCAGCAATTATAAATATGGACTAGACAATTTTGATCACTTGAAACTAAAAAGTTTCTGCAGACAACATTTATATATTTAGGAAAGGAAGGAAAAGGTTGAATGGGGGAAATATTTCTAAAATTATATTTTTATCTATTTTATTAAATATTTCCTAATTACATTTTAAAATGTTTTAAATATTCATTTTTAAGAATTTTGAGCTCCAAATTATCTCCTGCCTTCCACCTCTCTCACTCAACTCTCTCCCATTTAGAAAGCAAGCAGTGTGAAATAAATTATGGCTGTGAAATCATGCAAAACGTATTTACACATTAACCCTTTAGCAAACACGTATACACACACAATTACAAAAATGCAAGAAAAATAAAGACAGTGAAAAGAGTATGCCTTAATATTAAATTAATTATTTTCTGGAGGTGAATGGCATTTTTCTTCATAAGTCCTTTGGAAATGTCTTAGATCATTGTCTTGATAAAAATAACAAGTTTTTCACTGTTGATCACTGTTACAATATTACTGTTATGTACCATGTTCTTCTAGTTTGGCTTCTGCTTACTTTATTTTGCATCATTTTTATGCCTTCCCAGTTTTTTCTGAAATTATTCTATTCATAATTTCTTATAGCACAATAGAATTCTATCACAATCATATAAAATTTGTTCAGTCATTCTCCTATTCATGGGCATCCCCTCAATTTCTAATTCTTTGCCACCATGAAAAGAATGCTATAAGTATTTTTGTAGAAATAGGTCCTTTTTCCTTTTCTTTGGTATTTTTGGAACCCAGACCTAGTAGTAATATTGCTGGGTATTGCACATTTTTACAGCCCTTTGGAATTGTTTTCCAGAGTGACTGGACCAGTTCATAAGTCCATCAGTAAGCATTGTTTTGATGTTAATGCATTAACATTCTTATTTTCCACATCCCATCCAGTATTTATTTTTTTCGTTTTCTGTCATGTTGGCCAGTCTGATAAGGTAGTACCTAAGAGTTGCTTTAGTTTTCATTTCTCTAATCATTAGTGTACCTATTTTTCATGTAACTATTGATAGCTTTGATTTCTTTTTTTTTGAAAACTGCTGGTTCCTATCCTTTGACCATTTATCAACTGGGGAATGGCTCTTATTTTTTATAAATCTGGATCAGTTCCTTATATTTGAGGAACAAGGTCTTTATCAGAAAAACTTGTAAATTCTCCCCCACTTTCATTTCCCTTATAATTTTGGCTGTATTGATCTTATTTCTGAAAAGCCTTTTTAATTTCATGCAATAAAAATTAGCCATTTTATATCTTGTAATGCTTTATATCTTTTATTTGGTCATAAACTCTTCCCTTATCTAGTTATGACCAGTAAATTTTTCTGGGTTCCCTTAATTTGCTCATGATTTTACCCTTTACGTTTATATTCCTTACTCATTTTGACCAGATTTTGTTACATGGGAGGAGATGTTCCAGTTTTCCCAACAATTTTTAGCAAACAATGAATTTTTACCTACAAAGTTTGTACCTTTGAGTTTTTACACACTAGATTACTATTATCATTTTCTAAACATTGCTCTTTAATCATTAAAGTTGTGTTCAACTAATGCTAAGTGAAATGAGCAGAACCAGAAATTCATTATATAGGGCAACAATAAGATTATGTGATGATCCATTCTGACAGAAGTGGCTCTTTTCAACAATGAGATGATGTAGGCCAGTTCAAATGATTTTGTAATGGAGAAGGCATCTACACCAGAGAGAGCACTGTAGGAACTGAGCATTTTCATTCTTTTTATTACTGTTTGCTTGCATTTTATTTTCTTTCTCATTTTCCCTCTTTTTGATTTGATTTTTCTCGTGCAGCAAGATAATTGTATAAATATATATATGTATATATTGGATTTAATATACATTTTTACCATGTTTAACATATATTGGATTACTTGGAATCTAGAGGAGAGGGGGGGGAAAGGGGTGTTTGGGGCAAAAAGACCTTCCCAAATTGACTACACATAAATTACTCATAGAAAGCAGAATTATTTATTAGAATCTCTAGAAGCAGACCCCATCCTGGTCTGTGAGCCAAAATCACAGCAGGATAGAGCCAGAGGCTTGAAAATGCTTACAGCTTTTATACATTTCAGACAAAAAACTTCCAAAATCCTGCCCTCTATATGTTATGATTGGTCACATAAGTCCACTCTTCTCCTAGTTGGTCAGTGGAATGTAGTAGACAAGGCAATATACAGCTTTTTCAACCATGTTGGACAACGGGAAGTAGTCCAGGCCTTATCTAAAATCACGTGACTCCAGAGAAGCCGAAAAGAGGCCTATAGGCTTGATCTACTTTAGCCAACAGTCTCTTGATCAATATGTGCTGTAAGTTCTTCACCTTTTCCCACACAAAGGGGAATTGGAAACAAGGTTTTGCAAAGGTTAATGTTGAAAAATTGTCCATGCATATGTTTTGAAAAATAAAAAGCTTCAATAAAAAAATCAATTTAAAACTTAAAAAAATAAAGTTGTGTTCAATCCCATTTGGGATTTTCTTGGTGAAGATACCGAAGAGGAAGTGGGGGGGCCCACAGGTGTTACCCATTGTACATATTTTTTTGACTTTTCCAATGTATTGATCCGTTTTGCTGATTTTTTTTCTTTTCTAAGTATTAACACTTGTCATATGAGAAGTGGGAAGGGGAGAGGGAAGGACATTGGAAATAATTATGGTGATTTAAGAAAAAGGAATTATTAATAAAGTTTATTAAAAATAATATTTTGCTTCCCTCTCCCCCAATAAGTTGGTATCTTCTCAGAAAAATGTGAGAATAATTTTCACAAAGGCCTCAAAATAGTGTTGGTGATAACATGATATCTATATAGATATAGATATAGATATAGATATAGATAAATATCTATCTCTCTCTATATATATATATATAATTTAAAAATACAACACATATACTTGATTTGATTTAATACAGTTATTCTTCCTGTCCCATCATTTCCCACATGAAGTCTTTTCTGGTTCCTCAACTAGTAATTCTTTTTCCCCCAAACTACCCACTAATATATATCTGTGTCTATCAGCTTTATATTTATATTGCATGTCTTCCTCCACTCACTTTAGTATGTGATCTCCTTGAAAGTTGGGATTTTTTACCCCATTTTTTGTACTTGTGTTTTAATTGCCTGGCACAGTGTTTGGCATACAGTACATACTTTAAAAGTACTTATTGATTACTTTTAGTCCAATTGCAGTGGTTCAAGTGACTTTATTAGAGAAATTTTCCATTAATACATTGTTTTCCTTGCTTGATTAGTCTGCCCTAAGAGCAGAAGGAAAAGATAAAAAACAATTCACACTTTTTTTTGTCTCCCTTTTAGGAATTTGTGATGCCTCAGAGCTACTCTCAGTTTTTCTACTCCTATTGGACAGGACTGACCCGCAATGGCAGTGGTAATCCATGGCTGTGGTTGGATGGATCTCTTCATTCCTCTGATTTGTAAGACTCCAGCTCCTCAGAAATATGGGGAAGGGGAAGGGACAAGGGAGTATTCATTGTGGAATGGAAATCTCATTTTAGAGAATATGATTATAAAACAAAGAAGGTGAAGTTTTGAAATCCTTTTATACTATCTTTGCACACTTGAGATGGGTAATTTTTTCCTGCGTATGATAAAGACAGAAATAATTCCTTGTTGATTGAGAGATTGTTGGGTAATGATGGGTTGGAGACTGAGAATCTTTCGAATAGCAAAAAAGAGATTCCTCTGGAGCTCCATTCAGTAAGGGAAGTAAGATCCAATATATCCCTTGATTTCTAGGTCTTACATTTTAGATGTTATTAAAAGCAAATTATCTTTGGTGATGATCTATTTCTTTTGTGTGCCAACATCTTAACTTACTTCCAGCTGAAGAGCTCTTATATTCTTGAGTATTATTTAATCTATATAACTTTCCTATTTTCTATTTACTTTGATAAAGAAGTATATCACTGATTTGAAATGTCAGTTTGTGCAATCAAGGAAAATGATCTTGGGCTACTCAAAGTATTGCACCTCTTGAACACCACTATTTAAGAAATAGTAACTATAATTCTAGCCCCATTCCTATATGGAAGCCAAGTGAAAGAATGAGAAAAAGCTCAGCCACAGTACTCCTCATGCTTTTCACAAAAGCAGAAATGACAATCTTCCTAGGAGATGGGTGGGCCAGATATCAATTCTAATAGCTATCCATGCCATGCAGAAGTCTAGTCATCTTTCTCTTACATTAGCCAACCATATATTTCCTACATGGTTGAGTCTGCAGGAATCTTTTCACACCAGTGACTGATGGTGATTTCTTTTACAAGAAATTTTCTTTTCCTTTTCATTAAAAAAAATGGAATTTTTTTAATGGTGATCCTGAGTTTGGGTTGTCTTCTTTGAAGTTTAATGTGATGGTCAATCCCTCTTTCTCTGACAGCTCTCAAGTGGAACTTAATTCCCTCCTACCAAACAGTAGTTACACAAATGACCATCATAAATAACTAATAAAACTCTTTATCACAGTAAGTAGTAAATTGAAATTGGGGAGAATTAATTTACTAAAAAACATACAAAAGTAAGGAATCTTTGTAGCTGTGAGAAAGATAAGAACTCAACTTGCCAAAGAGAAATGGCTCAGTGGATAGAGTACTGGGCCTGAAATCAAGAATTCAGGAAAACCTGAATTCAAATCTGGTCTTACTAGCTGTGTGACTCTGAGAAAATCAGTTTACCCTGTACGCCTCAGTTTTCTTATCTGTCAAATGAGTTAGAGAAAGAAATGGCAAACCATTTCAGAATTGTACTAAGAAAACCCCAAATTATGTGATAAAGAGACTGACATCATTGAAACAACTGAATAACAGCAAAGAGAAAAAAATGATCTCAACTAAGTGAAATCTGCTCTTAGCAATCTCCAGAGATGCAAAAGTCAGAAGCCAGGGGACATGTTGGGTCCTATCTTCACACATATCTGAGGCTCCAGCGGATCTCTCTGTCTTTCAAACAACCAAGCTTGCACCTCTAGTAATCATTTTAAATCTCCATTTTTTTACTCACCCATTGTGGTTCAGCATTCTCTCAGCCAACCAAAAGTTATAACTCCCTCTGTAGCATGCATCAATAACCACTAACTCAAGTGAGTAAAGGTTTTATATATTCAGGTGTAATCTCTATTAAATTCTTGCCATTTTAAGCAATGTCTCATATTGATATTATACTTCTCTTTAAAGAAGCCCAGAGAAAGTTATATACTGAACTATGACATTCATATGCTTCCAGGAGATGAGGGATAAAAGTTCAATTATTTCCATTTTATAGATGGGAATACTGAACCATAGAGAATTAGTTGAATGTTATAAGTCAATATATAAGACACTGTTGGATAATACCTTTAGTTCTTGAGTACAATAGCTAATTCTATTCTCTTTTGTCAAGATGTAAGAAGAGATTTGGATAAGTAAAATGACCCCACTACAGGAGTAAGATTGCGACAGAGACTGTTTCTTCTTTATGATCTTCACTACTTTTTGATGATGGGAAGTGATCCAAGATTGATTCTTTTTTTCAGGTTTGATATTGTCATCGACTTCAGCAGCTTAAAGAGCTGGAACTGTGTGACAATATTGAATGGAAGGGCTTTCGCAAAGGACTGTAAGGAGCTAAGGCGCTGTGCTTGTCAGAGAACAGCAGCAATGGTGATGCCAGAATTGCTGGAATAGTCTTCTTAAAGGATAGAGATAAATGGACCTCCTAACCATTTCTGCAAACCAGAAATGATGCAAGCCAAGCAGGAGAAGTGACAAGAGCTCTCTGAATCACTGGGGTTCATTCGGGATAGAAGAGCAGATCTCTCTGGCCAGTAAAAAAGGGGGGATCTTTTTCAAGGATTCTGCCAAGAAAATCAGCCCCATATGCCTGGGTTTAAGTACAAACTTTTTAGTTCCAGAAAAATCCAATTTTCATACTTCACTCTGCTCTAGACTCACATCCTCTATAACTTGGACTTGTTTTTAATTCTCAAAACCCCAATTTTCCCCATTGTTGTTCATATCCCTCTACTACCATTCCTACTACTTTTGAAAGGAAAATGAGAAATTCTTGGACAAAAGTTATACAAGTAACGGAAGTCTCTGGGCCCCAAAGAATAGTCCCCCCGATTCTTTTTTGGTTTGTTTGGTTTTGGTTATGACATACCTCTTGCACTTTATCATACTTGAATGATTTTCCTCTTTTGAGAATCATTTAACCCCTGAAATATTCAAAACCCCTAAAAGAAATTTTCCTTCACCCTAGCAGTCTCCAGGGAAGAAAGTTTATCTGAGACCTACAGCAACCAAGGATATCTATTTTAAATCATTATGGGAAGGAATAAGACTCATTTCCTCCTTTAGTGAACTTGGGAGTCCAGAGAAAAGTAAAACTCCAGATGTCTCTCCTTACAGAGAATTGGTGACTTTTAAGCTCATTTTCCCATAAGATAATTACCATCAGTCTTTTCAGGTACTTTTACAAGAATAAATATGTGTGTATGGACTAACTATGAGTTGGATTCCCAGTTGCATTCAGTGCCTGATGTGATGACCTTTGTTGTGAGGAAAGGGGTCTCAAGACAGAGTATCAAGGACAGGTTATAAATGAATTAACTTAGTCCTAAAGAGGACAAATGACTTTTCCCCAAGCTAACAGGAAGGAATCCTTGAGATGGAAGACCAAGCTCTTATATGAAGAAACTGTCATTCAGCACAGAAAATTACATGCAGCCAGCCAAAGGAACCTCTGTATGGTTCCAATAAAGCCATTTGCATTTCAAGTCAATTTTCAGTGAAGATGTTGGATGGTGGTAAAACTTCCATAGATTACTTAGAACTCAACCAACAACTTCTTTGTATTGAAAGGTTTCCTAAAAGTTAGTTGTCTGCCGGTTGACCTGGTGATTGCTGATTATGGAATTGGTGGGGATTGAATCTAGAATGAAAAACACAGAACAATTTATATTGTCAGTACTATTATACTAAATATTCAGGCCTATATTGGAGCAACAAATTAAAATTTTAAGGGAAATGTAATAACATATCTTTTAGTCCCCATAGGATCTGCTGGGACAATAATAGAAGTAGGGAACTATGGATATGTGGGGAAAGTCCTTCCCCAGAAATCTGTAGACACATGGACAATTTGTGAAGTACCTAGATTTTTTATATAAAGATCAATGAAAGTTCTCACTATATGTGTTGGAAGGTTTGATAACATGCAAATATTAGCATTCTGCAAATGTGAAGTAGATGTGATTATCCAAAGAGAAATGTAACTGTGAAAAAAATAGACCTATACCTACCTGAAGAAAATATGGAGAGTTAATTTAAAAAAACCAAGAGAGTTCATATAATGAGTTACAGAACAGAGATATGAGATTTCTTTCTGACGTTTTTCTGTGACCTTGGATATTTCATAAGAAGACTCACAATATTATTAGTCTATATCCTGAGGATAGGTGAGGAAGAAGAGAATCAAATAACTTTTTCAAATAAGAAATTCTGATAAGACTAGGGGAAAAGTAGTTCTGATTATAAAGGGTGAGCAGGAATAATTCTCAGTAGAAATAACAGATAAGAAACAACAGACTGAAATTAGTTTTAAAAACTTTGCTTCTCTGAGATCTTGTCATCATTTGCAAAGGTAACTGAAGGAACTGCAGAAGCAGGCTTTCTTCTGATAGACTGAGTGATGTAATTAGCTTTCTTTTTTTCAGAACACAGAACCAGTAGTTAGGTTTTATCAGCAGGATGCAGGAGGTAAACATGGCAATAGCAGGAAATGTGCTCTGGGGTTTTGACCTCAGATACAAATTGATTCAGAAAAAAATGGGAGGGCATTTAGGCAGCAGTCTAGCCAAAAGAGGAATTGGCCAAGGAGATTTTAGCATCATCTAGGAAAATTGGCCAAAAGCACTCATAAAGGATTTTTATATTCTTAACATTAGTGTTTCATTTTGCTGTTCATCCTTTGTTTTTGAGGAGGATCAATGACATCACAGGGTGATATTTTGAATTGTTCACGAACTGGATTTAAGTGAGACAGAGTTGCACAAAGTTGTCAGTCTCATTCTTTCTTCCAGAATCATCAAAGTCCAGTGGCAAGACAAATGTCAAGATGACTGGCAGTGACCGGGGATGAAATGTTTTCAATGTCTTACATAGGTCCAAATGCTCCATAGTGCCTGTTTCAGCTGCTTTAATGCTATTGGAAAGAATTGTTCTCATCCTTTTCTACCAGGGAAAGTCTTCATATTTCTGGGGTAAACATTCTCCTAATTCACCAACAGGTTTAAGGCCTATTAGTTACTCTCAACCTGGTTTAGACTGTCTACTGAGACAATACCTACACATGGTGCAGCTTCTTGGAGCCACAGATGAGATAGATGAGTAGCCCTGAAAAGTTCTTACGCCAGAGGTACCAGTCCTCCCATAAACGTCATACACCCAAGTGTGTAATGTACATAGAAATAAAATAGTATTTCCAATATTCAGTACACTGTGATTCCTTAGAGAAAGACCTATTGGTAGAAGTTGCTAAGAGTCACTTTTTAACACATGATGACTACTGACAGAAGCAATAATATATATGGGGGCATGTGTGAATGTGGGTATATACATATATATGTATATATACATATATATACATGCATGTTTATATATTTAAAACTTTATACAATTATGTTGATTACTTTGAGTGAGTTCCCTATCTCTTACTTACATGTAGATACCAGTGAGAAGTTTTAAATGTATAAAATAGATGACCAGTGACCTGTGATCTCTGTAAACTGTCAGATTTTTGATTAGATCAAGAAAGGAAAGGGTCGTTGGCTCAGGAAAGAAGCCAGACAGCATCTAGGGGAATTGAAGTAGCTGGAGGAATTTCAGCAGTGAGCCACTGAAATGGTTTCCCTATCAAATGGCAGAAGATTCCAAGTCCAGGAGAGGAGGATCCTTGGGAAGGAGTCAATCTTGCAGGGAAGAGAATATTTTTCTTCCTCTCCCCTCTTCTCTCTTTTCTCTTTCTCCTCTCTCTCTACTTTTACCTTACCCCTAACATTAATCACAGCTAGATGGCACAGTGGACAGAGCACCTAGCCTGGAGTAGGAAGATCTGAATTAAATCTGGCCTCAGACACTTAGTAGCCATGTGATCCTAAGCAAGTCATTAACCCTATTTACCTCAGTTTCTTCATCTGTAAAATAAACTGGAGAAGGAAATGGGCAAACTATTCCAGTATATTTGCCAAGAAAACCCCAAATGGGATCACTAAGAGGATGATGTAATTGAAACGACCGAACAGCAACATTAACCATCTCATCAGAGAACCAGTAACAGACAATGGAATAAGAGAAATCAGTATTTCTATCCAGGGAAAGAAAATCATTAAAAGAGAGGGGAAACTTTTGGAGGCGTGACCCCTCCTGACTTCAGGGCTGGTGCTGTATCCATTGCACCACCTAACTGCCCCAGGATATGTACTTTTATATTAGTAAAGAGGCAAAAACAAATAAAAAAACAAATCACCAAAGATTTTTCTAAATGTTAGTGAAGGAACTTCTGAATACTATTTTCTGAATGCAAATGATAAAGTTTGATTTCTAAAACCTCACAAAAGAGATAGCATGTTGTAGTGGAAAGAGTCCTGAATTTTAAATAAGAGCAACTAGTTTTGAACCTTGGCTCTGCCATTTACTACCTCTGTGACCATAGGCAAACCACCTTTCCTTCTTGGGAATTAATTTCTTCTTCTGCAAAGTGGGAGGGGGAAGGGGAGTAAAAAGGAGGATTGGATGACATGACTTCCAAAGTCCTTTCTCATTTCTGAATCACTTATCATAAGGCCCAGGAATCTTGACCCAGATGTAACTTCAAGGAAGAGTGCACCTGCACAGTAAGTAGTTGATAATAATGAAACTCCCAGGAGATAAGTGCATCTGGACCAGAAAACAAGCTTCTCATTCTTCCAGCACTGTATCAACCAGAAGGGAGGAAGACATCTGCAAGAGGATATTATTATCCCTTGTCTCATTGTACTGTGGCTAAGAAGAGTTATGAGAATTTCCTGTTTTGGAACTATACTTAGCCTCAGTTTGTGAAAGCCTTTGAAGACTTCTGGACGCTTCTTTCTATTACCACCTGCCAAGCATGGCTATTATCCCTACTCTATCCAGGACAATGGAGCTCAGGGGAACCATCAAAAAATCCACTTCTTTATTGCATGCTGTATTATCCCTTCCCAGACCCTAGTATTAAGAAAAGAGGTAACCTTTGAAAATAACTCCCCTCTGTCTCACTCAAGATCAAAGACTGTTTTTAAAAATTAAAAAAAAAGCAACAGCTTTCTCTCACACTGTATTCTTCAGCAATAGACTTGTAGATTCATTTAAGTGCTTTATACAATCAACTACAAATTCAGTGTTATTATTCATACACAAAAACTGTTTAAGGTGCTAAGGATAGAAGGACAAAAGTAAGACAATTCTTATCTTCAGGGAACTTATTTTCTAATAAGAGAATGCAACATTTCCATGGATAAGTAAATATAAAGTAATTAGGAGGAGAGAGAGTGAACAAAAAGGTATCAGGGAAGGCTCCATAGAGGCACAAGATGAAATTACGTTGTCACAGGAGTTCACCATAGATCATGTAATCAGAAAGAGGAACTAGATGAAGAGTTAAAAGCAGATTTCAAGAGAGGGAAAGAGGCATAATAATTTATTGATAGGGGACTTCTGGGATTCTTTACATTACTAGAGCTCTTCCTTAGTCAATAAGCATTTATTAAATGCCTCTAGCTACTTGTGAATACAAAGAAAACAAAAATATGTTCCCTGACCTCAAGGTGTTCACATTCTAATAGGGAAGACAACATGCAAACAATTATGTCATTACAAGATCTATACAGAATAAATTGGGGGTAAACTCTGAGGGAAGGCACTAGCAGTAGAAGAAAATGAGAAAGATCTCTTACAAAAGGGGAATGGAGATGAATCTTGAAGGAAGTCACCCAAGCCAGGAGGTAGAGAGGAGAAGGTAGAACAGTCCAGTCATGGGGAATAGCTGGAGAAAAGGTACAGAATTGGGAATGGGATGTCACGTGTGAAGAACAGTAAGAAGGTCAGTGTTACTGGATTGGAGAGGACCTGGAGGGGACTAATATAAGAAGACTGAAAAGGTAGGAAGGGGCTGGGTTATGAGGACTTTTAAAGCCAGAATATGATTTTTGTATTTGAACCTAGAGATAATTAGGAAGCACAACTTTGTTGAGAAGGGGAATGACATGGTCAGATCTGTAGTCAAGGAAGTTCCTTTTGACATTTGAACAGAAGATGGACTGAGGTAGGTAGATCTTAAGGCAGATAGAGCAGACAAGGAGATTACAATCATCAGGCTTGAGGTGATGAGGGACAGCACCAGGTTGGCCAAAGCAGAGCTAATCATTTTTGGACTTGATTTAATGGTGATTTCATTCTTAAACAAGTTTCAAATTCCAATAAACATTTATTAAACATCTAGAGTGGCAGGCATTGTGCTAAGCACTGGGGATATAAGTAATAAAAGAAAGACAATTCTTGTCCTCAAAGAGCTTTCAACCTAAAAAAGCTAAACCCCTAAATAAGGGGAGGCAACACATGAGATATTGGGGTACTCTGCTCAAGAAAGCTAACTGAAAGGAAGATATGGGACACCAAGGGATGAGCAGCACAGGAACTATTGTTCCATGGAGATGAAACCAGGTAAAGCAGCAAATGCAAAGAAGAATGAGCTGAATCCAATTTCTGATCTCTATAAAGAAAGGCATTTAAAGGAGTCTGGTACTCTGCTCTAAAGCCCTACAGTCAAAGGGGAAACTTAGGGAAGTGGAATTAATCAAAATCAGTCACAGAGTGCCGACTTTAGACATGATGAGTTTATCTTGGGAGGAACATTTTGTTCCACAGAGTTGAAACTAGGCAGAGAAGCTGATGCAAATGAACAAATTGAACAAATGAAACTTTTTTTTTCTAGATCTTGTTCATATCAGCATGGTAGAAAGAGCTGGTATCTGGGTCAGAAATGATAGGAACCTTTGTAAAGAGGGACTAATTCAATTTAGAATTTGATATGGAAGAAAGAAAAAACCAGCATAGTCAGATATGTGCCCTAGAATTGAGGAGAACAGATTTCAAAGGTGCAGGAAAAAATATCTCCTTTTCACTTCTTAATGTTTTGCAGTCTGTCTTTAGATCCCACTATGTAACTGAAATTCCACTATTTAAAGACACTGATAATCTTGAATTCAGTGGCCTTTTTTCAATTCATGTCATTCTTTACTTCTCTACACTTTTTGATGCTATTGACCATCTTATTCTTTAGAATATCTTCTCCCTTCTGAATTTTCATGACACCACTATCTTTCATGATTCTTTTTCTACCTCTTGAATGGATTGGTCCTGTATTAGAGCCATCATTCATAGCCCGTGGTCTGTATATGGGTGTTCTCTAGGCCAGTCAGGTTAGAAAGAAGAGGGACCTCTCAGAAAAGACAAAGTGAAAGTTCTGAGGAGAGGAGTTAGTTTTCTAAAGAGAATGAGAGGAATATGGTAGTGTTTTCAGTTTTTTGAAGGATTACTATTGAAAGAGGATTAATTACATTGTTCTGCTTGATTTTATAGGGTAGAACTAGGAAAAATAGGTGGGAATTTTAAAGAACCAAATTTAGGCTTACATAAAATGATTTCCTAACAATATCTGAAAATGAGATGGACTGCTTCCAGGGTGCCATGGATTGATGAGCACTTGTTTAAAATATTGTAAATTGTTATTCAGATAAGTGTTGAACTACAAGGACTAAAATCCTTTTTAATCACGAGATTCATTAATTCTGTAACTTTGTGGTTCTGTAATTTGACAAATTCCTTCTCATGGTGTTCTGTGCCATACAAACGAGAAAAAGAGCAGAGAGCTTTGGTGTGAAAGTCTTTATAATATAAAATATTCTGATTCCACTAAGAGTACTCTGTATCAGTTCAGAGTAACATTTAAGTAGTTCCCATTAGAACCATATTTCCTCATTTATATAGATTTCAATTTGTGTTCCCTATTATGTGATATAAGTTCCTCCCTAAACTTTGACAGTTCTATGGGAAAGGAAAGTAAAAAGACTCTAAGCAAAAAATGTTTTCAATGGTTCAGTCCTAGATGAGTGTGAGGCTAAGTGGAGAAAAGAGAAAACATGCAAGAGATGTAGTAGAAGAAATGACAAGATTTGGCAATTGATTGGATGTTAGGGGTTAGAGTGAGTGAGGATTTGGAGATAATACCAAGATTTTGAACCTGAGTGATTATAAGAATGGTGATATCCTCAACAGTAATAGGGAAGTGTAGGGGGAAAAAAGGGTTTGGTGTAGGGGAAGGAATGTAAGTAATTCTGTAATACAGATCCCAATCCATCCATTTTTACTCACACTGAGCAGTTAATTCAGTCCAATTTAAAATAGGTGGAAGGTGAGGCTCTTACTCCCTTATCACTACCTTGTACTACAAAGTTAGCTTGTTGAAGGATGGATTCTCTGGGCAGGTAGAATTCACTCAAAGGCATCCACACAGTTGTTGCTATGGGAGCCTTGCTGGAAGTTAAGCTGGAAGTTATAAGTGTCATGAGGGATCATCATTTGACTGGAAAGTAAAGAAATTGGATGCTTAGAGGGAAGAATAGGAGTGTGTTGAGGGAATATTAAGGGATGGGATGTACTTGGAGATATGTTCCACTTGTTCTTGTGGGATAGAACCCATCTTCCTATCCGGGTCCTTGGACCATTCTATGGCTGATTTGGAGTTATACGATGAGTCTCTCCCAAGAGGCCGCATCCCCTTTTTAAAGAACAATGGTCTAAAGTAGGATTCTTAAACTTTTTCCACTCATGACCCCTTTTTACCTGAGAAATTTTTATATGATCTTAAGTATATAGGTATATAAAATAGATATATAAACCAAACATTTCACAACCCCCACATTTAGTGATGAGACCCTATATGGAATTACAACCCACAATTTAAGAAGCTGAGCACCAGAAAAAGTAGCTAAACATCAAAAGATGGGCATTGACTTCAAATGAGGTCTCCAATGCCACTGACAATGCTATTTCCCTAGGAAGGAGTCCAACCCCTTGGGGGAGGGAGCAAGGACAAATTCCCTTTCTGTTCTTTACATGCCTAGTAAAAATGTTTCTTTCTGTGCAAATGCTTATCTGAGGCTTGCTGAGTTCCTGAGAAATAGAATAAGAAAGGGGAAGGACAAAAATGAGCTAAATTGGATATTTCCAGGGACTAAATGTAACTGAATGGGAACAAGCCTAGACCATACAGATTATCATTAGAAAGAAATCCTTGGGTCTAAACTTGGTCTAACAGCTTCATTGGAAAAATGGATTATACCTTTGAGTTTAGAGGTAGACATATGCTAGTTGTAAGCTAGTAAGGAAATCATATAACTTCATTGAATTTCAATTTCCTTATCTGCAAAATGCAAAGAATAATGCTTGAAGAAGCCAGGTTATAAAAAAAAACTTTAAAAATCAAGAAAATTTATGTAAGATCCTAAGGACAATATGGAACAATAGGAGTTTATTGAGTAGAAGGGGGATGGGATCAGAGCTACTACCTTTTAGGAAAATCACTAAGGGATAGGGTTCCTTCTTTCCTTCCTTCATTCTTTCCTCCTTCTCTCCCTCCCTTCTTCCTTCCCTCCCTCCCTCCTTCCTTCCCTCCTTCCTTCCTTCCTTCCTTCCTTCCTTCCTTCCTTCCTTCCTTCCTTCCTTCCTTCCTTCCTTCCTTCCTTCCTTCCTTCCTTCTTCCTTCCCTCCCTCCCTCCCTTCTTCCTTCCCTCCCTCCCTTTTCCCGCCCTCCCTTCTTCCTTCCCTTCTTCCTTCCTTCCTTCCTTCTTTCCTTCCTTCCTTCCTTCCTTCCTTCCTTCCTTCCTTCCTTCCTTCCTTCCTTCCTTCCTTCCTTCCTTCCTTCCTTCCTTCTTCCTTTTTTCTTTCTTCTCTCCTTCCCTCTTTCCTTTCTTCCCTCCCTCCCTGCTTCCCTTCTTTCCTTCTACTTTGATGTATTCACAGGATGAGCCATCTGATTTGGCCTTCAGGTGTAACATTCTTCTCTAAATTGTAAAGTTTTCTGGGAGCAGGTTTCTTGGGAAGCTCCTGGAGGCAGTTTTAGTTTCAGTTCAGTGTAATCACCCCAAATGCAGCCAGGATCCCTTATTGTCTCCTTCAAAATAGTTCAGTTAGATTTTTTAGAGGCCTTCCTCTCTCTTTGGATCCGGAGAGTTCTTGCAGCTTGCCTTTGCTTCTTCCAACTTCTGCCTCTAGCTCCCTCTGAATCCAAAGCCCTCAGCAGCACAAAGGTGGAATATGGAATGAATGTGACTCTACCTCCCAGAGACTGGGCTTGTGGGCTTCCTGTGAGTTTGTGGGAGCTCCTCCTTATATATGTTCTCTTAAAGGTGTGAACTCTAATAAGTACTAAGTACACAAGCATTGTCTCTATCAATTCCAGTGACTTAGGACCTTGCTTCAAATTCTGGCCTAACATCCAGGAAATCATAGCTGAAATCATTTGTAGGGATATATGAAAGGTATGTATAGAAAAGGGACAGAGCGGTGAAATGGACTATTATTAGGTTCACATGTAGAGAAAATTTTGATTATATTAAATTAAAAAGACATACAAATAAAACCAATGCAACTAAAATTAGAAATAAAGCAGAAAGTTGAAGGGAACTTTAAAAAAAACTGTTAAGTCTCTGATAAAGGTCTCATTTCTCAAGTAGGTAGAGAATTGAATCAAATTCACATAAATACAAGTCATTCTCCAGTTGATGAATGGTTAAAGAATATAAATGGACAATTTTTCAGATAAATAAATCAAAGCTATTTACATGAAAAAATGTTCTGTCATTATTGATTAGATAAATGCAAATTAAAACAACTCTGAATTAACTATTTCACACCTATCAGATTGCCCCGTGTACAGAAAAGGAAACTGACAAATGTTACAGGGATGTGGGAAAATTGTGACACTAATATATTGTTGATTTAGTGGTGAGCTGACCCAATCATCTTGAAGAGAAATTTGAAACTATTTCCAAAGGGATATAAAAGTGTGTATTTGATCCACTAATACAGCTACTAGGTCTACATCCTAAAGAGACTAAAAAAATGGAGTGGAGTAAGGACCTATTTGAAAAAGAATTTTTTAATAGTAGCTCTTTTTATGATGGCAGAGATTTGGAAATTGAGAGGATGTCCTCAACTGGGGAATGACTAAACAAGCTGTGGTATATGATTATAATCTATTGTGGTATAAGAAATGACAAGTAGGATGATTTCAGAAAAATCTGAAAAGACTTACATTAACTGATGCAAAGTGAAGTAAGAAGAATCAGAAGAACATTGTGCACAATAGCAGCAATATTGTACAATGATCAGCTATGAATGACTTAGTTATTTTCAGAAAAACAATGATCCAAGATAATTCCAAGGGACACATGATTACAAATTTGTTTCCATCCCTGGAGGAAGAACTGATGGAGTCAGAATGCAGATTGAAACATAATATTTTTCATTTTCTTTAGTGTGTATGTGTATGGGTTGTTTTTGTTTGTTTGTTTTGGTCTGTGTTTTCTTTCACAACATTACTAATATGGAAATGTTTTACATGATTGCATATATATAAAACATATAAAATTGCTTACCATCTGAGGAAGAGAAGAGAAAAAAGAAGACAGGAGAGAATTTAGAATTCAAAACATATTAAACATAATAGATGTATAGTTTCCTGTACAATCATCTTTTTATTATTATGTTATGGAAATGCTAGTTTTATTTCATAAATTAAAAATAAAATAAATTTCAAATATTGAAAAAAATAAAGTCTGGGTGAACTATATTCATTCACAATGGGCCACCAGAACTCTAGCTACTGTCTCCTTTTTAGGATTCTAGGGATACCCCTAAGACATTGAAGGCATTTTTAAAAATGCTATTAGCTCAAATCTCCATTCTGGTATACTATCCTCATTAATTGTTATCTCCTTTATATTATCAATATAAAATTCACCGTTGGTCCCTTTGACCATTTTTTTTTCATTGTAAAGAAACAGAAGCACAAAGTTCAGTTCTGTCCTAAATCCAATGGCATATCCCCACATGATACATTACTATTTGCCTTATTGAGTCACCCTAAGTGATATGAATCTCATCTTGCTCCTTTCTTCAAAGATTATCACTCACTATCATTTAACCACTTAACATTATCTTTCACAAAGGGACATTTTCTTTTTGCTAACATAAGTGAACTCCTTCTCCAATAAGCCACCATAATCCTGGGGAGAGTGGTTCGAACTTAAAATGTTTAATACAAAACATTCATCCCACCAGGTTCAAGACATTGATGACCAATGAAAATATTACAGTATCTCAGATGCCAGGTTTAGTTCACTGCTTAGCTCAGTCCCATAAATTGTTCCTCCTTAGGACAAGTACTGACAGCATAATCTGATACAAACTCTGACCGCTAGATATCTAGTAACTCTACAAAGCTTGTAAGATTCATAGTCTTGAGGAGTAATTCTCCCAACTCCCAACAGCATCTGATCCAAGTCAGATCTCCCAAATTGCAAAAAAGATTAAAATTTTAGAATCTTGGGTTTACATAAATTGAATCTGATCTCATAAATCACTCTCTTTGATTTGTTTCCCATCCAAGGCTTTCCCTGGGAACCTCAGAATAAAAGAACTTTTCAGTTCCTATGAAAGCCCTTAGGAAGAATACTACGTCAAATACAAAATAAGATTTATTTTATCTAGGAAAGAAAGAATGGATTCACAACTATGCCTTAGTTAATTCATGTGAATCCATTTTAATGAACTACTTTCCTTCCTTTTCTAGTGGCATCTATTTTCCCTAATGACCAGCAGAAACTTCTGCAGATTTTTATTAGTTCCTATGTAATGGGGTTTCATCATACAATCAGATTACCCAAAATGGAGACATCCTCATGGAAGATTCCTTGGGACCTGTTTCTGGGAGAAAATATTCTGAGTTCCCCTACCACATGAGTAGGGAGCACCTCTTTCTATTGACTACATAGCTGTACCATACTGTATCTTTAAAACTACCAGACTGAGACTGTCTTACTCTCTTCTTGGGGATGTCCAGAGGGTGGTGGAGGAAGAAGATACAAGTGTCATGCATTGACCTGGATGTGGGAGAAGAGCTATCATCACCCTGTCCTTTTTAGACTAGGTGGCTTTTAGCATCAGGCTTAGGGGGTTTTTTTGTTGTTGTTTAATTTGTGCTTTTTTCTGGTGAGGGTGAAGGAATTCCTGGACTCAGGTGACCCTGAGTCATGGTGACCTTGGAGGCAGAATTCCAAGCTGAATATTGCTGCCAGACCACTGAATAATTACTTTTTGAGCCAGAACAAAAGTTCAGGGTAGGGAGAACTTGGGACTTGGGAGTTGGTGGAACCATCTCTGTAAGAACTGAGTCAAGCTGTGAACTCAATCCCTCTCCCCTCCTCAGAGAGTGGGGTGGAATGGGGAGGGTATGGATTATGTCCCCATGTGCTGGGAAAAGTGTTTGCAAAGTTGTTGTAGCTAAATCTTTGAAGCAAATTATCTTTAGTAGAAACTAGTCCTAATGTTTAATGGTTATATGGAACTAGTGTACAGGGGACTGCTAAAATTGGAAGGGAACACAATTGATGATGGTTTGAGCTAATGGCAGAGAGGCTAGAAAACTCCATCCCCAAATAGTAGAGAACTCTGGGAGTAGGGTGAAATGTATTATAGCTGGTCTTAAGGTAGTGGGAAATTAGAGTAGTCATTGCTATGCCTAGTTGAAGTTTACCTGCTAAAAAGTACACAAGGTCAGGAGAAAAAAGGAGAAAAGAGAGTATATTTGAGGAATGTTCTAAAGTAGAATCAACAGAACTTAGTAACATTAGACATGGGGTGCTGAGAGGGAAAGAATAAGGAGTCAAGAATTTCACCTCAGTTGGGAACCTAGACGATTGGGAGGATGGAAATATCCTTACCAGTGATGGGGAAGTTCAGAAGGAGAGTTGTTGAGTTGGTTGATTGAGATCAGTTTGGGAGATGTGTGGTTTAAGATGTCTGTAGGACATTTAGTTTGAAGTGTCAAATAGGCAATTGGATATATGAGAAGAGATTCTATGTAAATAGAATTGAGAATCATCTGTATGGAGCTGACAATTGAATCCAACGGAGGTGATGAGATTGCCAAATGAAACAGAATAGAGGAAGAAGAGAAGAGGGTCCAGGAAAGAGTCCTGTGAGTCAACCACAATTAGCATCACCAGGATCTTTTTGCTATGAAGAAAAGTTGATCATGTAGCAAGAATCAAAATGACAGTTGGATCCCTAGAGTGTGCCACTGGTGCTTGTATAATGTGAGGAGCAAGTGAGGAAGACCTCCAACATGAGCGGATGCTCAATAATGGGAAGAGCTGGACAAGAGTCCATAGATAAATAGGTACAGACAGTTTGATGAGGTCATAGATGCATTTCAGTATTGTGTATTTTAAATTGTAAGCTTCTAGAGAATAAGAATTTTATCTCTTCAATAGATTTCATAAAGTATTTGGAACAGCATCAAGTACATTGAGTGCTTTATTTTTGTTATTCAGTCATTTCAGCCATGTCTGATTTTTTTCTGACCTAATTTGGGATTTTCTTGGCAAAGATATCAGCACATTTTGTAGAAGAGGAACTGAGGCAAACAGGGTTAAGTACCTTGCCCCTAAGGCTGGATTTAAATTCAGAAAGATGACTCTTCCTGACTGAAGGCCACTTCTAATACTGACAGCAAACAAAATTAATGTTATTTATCACCTAGTATAATGAGTACAGGATGATAATGACTATATTCAAGAATACTGAGAAACTGCCTTTTCTTTTCATATCTTTCCTGTTCTAAATTAAATTTTCTTGTCTTCTGTTTTAAATTCTCTTCCTCTCCTCTCTTTACTCATTGAGGAGGCAAGATAAACAAAACTATTACAAATATGTATAAACATGCAAAACAAATTGGACCTTTTTTCTTTTCACCTTTGGTCCCTTTGACCATTCCTTTTTTCAATGTAAAGAAACAGAAGCACAAAGTTCAGTCCTGTCCTAAATCCAATGGCATATCTCCACCTAATACATTTCTACTTGTCTTATTGAGTCACCCTTATTGAGTCACTTATTGAATGACTCAATAAGACAAGTAGTAATGTATCATGTGGAGATATCTTTGTGGAGATATCATGTGAATCTCATCTTTCTCTTTTGTCAGCTCTGATTAGGTCAGCTTCACAAGGATTGTCTAGTTAGTATAATCTTAAGGGAATTTAGTTTTTCAGACTCTCTTATTAAGGTAAGGCAGCCATAATGTGCCAGCCTGCCTTATTAGCATCTTTAAGATAACCATGATGGGGATTAAAGTTTCCTAAGGCTATTTTTTTCTAAGGCAGCCTCAACATCTCAATAAACATCCTTGTTCTGGCTTTGATTTCCCACTCCTTCCCTGAGACTTTCCAAATTATGATGTCAAAGCTTTGAGGTGATATTTCTCCTATAAAAGGTATGCTCATGATGAAGATCTCTGCTAATTCCTTTTCAGGACAAAGTCTGCTAGGAAGTATTTTTCCCTTTAATGGCTTTTTCCTCCTGGTTAATTGTGAGTTCCACTAGGGAACTTGTCTTTCTCCTTGTTAATTGTTAAAATTACTTTCTTGCTAACTCCTGTGTGCTATTTACATTATAAATAGCAAAACTTTGTAGCTTGTGATGGATGCCTATGACATAATTTCTTTGTTATAAACAATCTCCATTATGTAATTTTTATGTAATATCCTCCTATAATCTATCATTCTCTTTAATCTATTTCATATTACTTGGTGCCCATTTTATCTCTTCATAAGTGGAACCTTTCCACTTGACTTATAGCTGAAATTACTTATCTCTATTGCCCTTTAGAATTTGAGTTCCTTGAAGTCAAAGGCTATCTCAGGTTTTCTATTTGCATATACATATGGCTATCAATATTTTCAAAGCTCACATTTGACAATGTCATTTCCCTCCTCAATAAGCTTCCTCATTGTCTTTAGGATTAATTATATGATCTCTTCTATTTATCATTTAAAGTCTTTCACGATCTAGCTTTAGCTTTTCTCCCCCCCCAAAAAAATTATAAACTACACATACAAATAAACATTACAGTAAAAAATCAATCAGTCAGCTAGCATTTAATATCTGCTTACCATGTACCAGGTACTGTGCTAAGCACTGGTGTTTTATAAGCACCATCTATCTCATTCAGACAAAAACACCAATAGCCTATACAGCTAATGTATTTTCCTGGTGCCCCAAGGACTAAAGTCTGCCCTGGCACCTGGATTCTTGTTGAAGATTCTTTTCATGTTATGGTTAGTAACTCTCTTTTTATAAACTGCTAAATGGTTTGGACATGCTTGTTTTATTTCAATTCTAAACCTGAATTACTAAAGTAGATTGAGTCAGAACAAGCCTAAATTAGTTACCAGAATTGGATCAGAATGATTAAAGGGGGAAGACGATGCAAATGATCAGCTGCTACAATATGAGAATTTTGCCTCCTTTGACCACCAAGGTCCTGGTTATATTCCTGCCTTTGATTATATATAACCAGTCAGTCTTCACTGATCTGGGGAGATTCAAAAGTAAACCACATACACAACAACTAAACTTCTGTTCCTAAAATGATGCATGTAAACTTTTGGTTTTCAAATTTTCAAAATTTTTGTATTTGTTGTGGAATAGTAACCTCCAGGCCCACCAGCTATGGGAGGCCTGACATTCCCTAAAGACTTTTGGGGGGCGATGGGAGGCAATTGGGATCAAGAATTTTGAACTCAGATCCTCCTGACTCCTGTGGTTAGAGCTTGTCACCGGATAGAGACTTTAAATATAAGAATTGTCTAAGTGAATTGCTAGGGACACTATATTTAGTATTTAGGAGACCACGAACGCTCTTTGACTCCAGACACTAGACAGACACTTAAAAGGACAGTGCTTGGATTCGAAAATTGAAGACTTGGATAAATGTGCCAAATGCCTTCCCAGTTTATTTGCTGAGGACATTTTGAAAAGAGAGACAGCTATGGCTTTCACTATAATAATTCTTTTTCTCACTGGCATCTTAAGAACCAGAGAAGACATTCCTATGGGATGGATCTTGGTAGGGATCCTTAATGACTCTCTGCTACTGTAGCTAAGATGGTGCCTATTTGTACATGATAGCTATGAGTCTGTTTTGTATATTTTATGATCCCAAGTGAATGAAGAACAATTCTGACATACATTCTTGTGAATCTCAGTGCTTTGCCTCAGCATGACAGGAAAGCTATCTGGCAGCCCTCAGGGACTCAGGGACCCCCAGTCACTAGGGGGTGAGGGCTCAGGCTTTAGCTGGAGGAGGGTCATTGTTAAACTCTGGAAGAGTGGGGCAGTGTTCATCCTGAGTATAGAGGAGCAGTACCTGTGGTCACAGGCAAAGTGAACAGAAGCATAAACTTCAATAATGTGAAGCAACATGGAGTCTACAGTGGGCACTGGCATAGGAACACACACAAGCAAGTCCATCGCTGTCTTTTGCTCACAATAATCTAGAACTGATAAGGTTTTTCTATATTACTGCTGCTAGAGAACTTAGTTGCCAATGCACAATTCTAATGAAAAGGTGGAAAGGAAGCTTTCTGCTCAGCTTCCTCAGACAAAGGGAATAATTCCTCAGCAGAGGCTTCTAAGGGGGCAAAGAGTTGATATCTGGTCTGATGGGCTTATGGGGAAGCAAGATGTTGGCTTAGTCTCAGGATCACTGAGAGGAACATACAGGGAAAGTTTCAGTATTGATGGACCTTGGCATTAAGATAAAGTGAATGCAAGAATGTAGTGACCTCTCAACTGCCTTGCTACAGATGTGTCAGATCTATGATAAGGATCAGTAACTCCGTCTGAAGTGTCATTATCAGGGTGGTTATACTTTTTTTTCCTTATGCTCCTTCTTTTCATGTTTACTGTTATACATTAGGAAATCTAACATGAAGTACAAATATTTGGCATGACCTTCCTATAGACCAAATTGTTGAGCTCTGAGTCTTGATTTTTCCAAAAGGAAAAAAGGTAAAGCCTGGGATTTCTATTATCTATTTACTTCCATATTTTTTCACTCCTTCAGAGTGGTGCTATATTGCTTTTATTTCTGTTTTTGTTTCTCTCATCATCCTCTAGTTCTATGTTTTTCAGACTTCTCACATCTTCAGGGATAGTGTTGTTCAGCAAAGGCTTAAAAACCATTTAAGTGGTAGATGATATTTTCAAAGACTTTAAAGACTTTTCCAGCAAAGGTGGTACTTCACAGGAGCAGCATCTATTTATTAAGCACTTAAAAATAAAAAATAAACAGAAATACTCCATTATACAAATAACAATAAAGAAGATTGTACATGAATCTAATGAACTTTGATTACATATGGATTATTCTTTTTAAAAAATGGTGTTTTCAGTCATATCTCACTCTTTGTGATTACATTTAGGGTTTTCTTGGCAAAGCTACTGAAATGATTTTGCCCTTCTCATTTTTTTATAGATGGGGAACTGAGGCAAATAGTGTTAGGTGACTTGCCCAGGGTCACATAGCTAGTAAGTGTCTGAGGTCAGATTTGAACTCACAAAAATGAATCTTTTTGACTTCAGACCCATTGCACTGTCCACTGCATCACTTGATTGCCACCTCACCAGCTATGTGTATTACCTTTATGTAGCTATGTATGATACATAGCTATGTATATATTATATTTAATCAGGTAATTACAAAATTGTCATATTTCCCTTTCTGAACTTTTTGTTTTGATTTTGTCTGTGTATTTTTTTTTTACATTTTGCTGATGTTTGTTTTTTTGTTCTTGTTTGTTTTGGTGAAAAAAAAAGGATTTATTTAGGGGAAGCAGTTACAGGCAAAATAACGGAATACAATAGACACCAGGAATGGTAAATATGAAATAGTGTTGGGAGAGCACAGAAAGGGGTTTGAATTATTAATAATGGAAAGATTAAGTTCCCTAGTGGAACTTGCCATTTACCAGTAGAAAGGAAGCACACTATGAGGTTGGGGAATACCCTTAGCTGGCAGACTAAATCCTAAAAGGGACTTAGAATCCCAAAAGAGTTAGGGGGCTATAAGGAAGAAAATTGGGGTTAGAAGAGATACTACATGGCATGGTGAAAGGGGAAGGAAGAAAGATGACACAAGGCAGAGTGCCATGATGTACTGACCCAAAGGAGAGCAGTCGTAAGTATGGCAGTGGGCCATAAGTTGTTTTATACAGAAAATTTAGCCATAGGGACTTGGCATAACTTGGATTACTTACCTGAATTACCTCCAGAGGGTGATACTATGGAATTAAACTGATCTCAATTATCCGAACCTTCTTCCTGCCTGCTCCAGGAAATCAATTTTAAAGTTTCTCTCTGCCCAGCACACCCACCATTCAGGATCTCATCCTTTCCCCACACTTTTAATTTTTCAAAGAAATCTTTTAAAACGTGGGTTGGAGGTCTCTAAACAGAAGGGAGTCTTTCAGATTGATGCTGAAATTTTTGGAGGCCAAATTCTAGGACACTAGTTAAGTAGTGTCCAGAAACTGGGAGTAAAATTTTGTGGCCTGTGGGGTTTAAGTGATACAGAGATGAACTGAAACCAAACTTTGATGACATCATGAGGGAACATAGTTGAATAACTAGGGCACAATAGCAGAAATTGGCAGAAAATCAGTTTGCATTTTACTGGGGGGGGGTCACTAAACAGTAATATTTTGCTGGGGTCCATTTTTCCCAACAATCAGTTCTTTTCCAAACAAATGGGGCCCAAAGTCCTTTGATCTCATCTTCTGAAACTACTTCCACTAGTAATGGATGTAGATTTGGAGGGGTGGGTCAGGAGGTGATTGAAGTGAATTATCTAGTAAATTCTGAGTCAGATCCTTGAAGATGGTCAATACAGCTGTCTAAAGCTGGTCATTTGAAGGTGAACAAGCCTAGAAGAAAACAAATCTAACAAACAGAGGTTAGGGACAGTATAATTGCAAATAGAGAGGTTGCTTGGTAAGCAAGGATATACGTGCCAGAATGTTCAAAAGGATTTAGGTATTGATTAGAGAGGATATCCTTTAGAGTAGGGGTTCTCAAACTACAGCCCACCAGCCAAATGCGGCCTGCTGGGTTATGGCAAATGGGCCGAGGGGCAGAGACAGAGTGTGAGTTTTTGTTTTTACTATAGTCTGGCCCTCCCACAGTCTGAGGGACAGTGAACTGGACTCCTATTTTAAAAGTTTGAGGAGCACTGTTTTAGAGGCATGGATGGTGCTTGAAATCAGGCTTTGTCCTATATGTTTATATAGTTAAAGGAGCAAAAAAATAAAATAGCTTAAGAAGTGTGGGCAAAATGATTCACCTGGAAAGAGTATAATCAATTTTCTCTACCTTTCCTGAAGACTGAGGATGTCTGACAGAGTGGAGATGATAATTCATTTTAAGTGCCTTTGCCACAGTTTGGGTTTTTTGTGAAATGAAGGTTAGTTCCTCTATAAGAAGCTGGACAGCTCATGATGTCTTTTAGTACAGACAACAGTATCTGCAATCAGCTGATAAAGAAAACCTAGAAATAACAATTAAAAGGAGGGGGGGTAGGGTGGACTTCTCTGGAGAGACCTTTATTAAGTGTCCCTTTGACAAAGGCCTACTTAAGAACAAAGACCCAGTTAAGGCTGGGATATTGATTAGAAGTGGGGTGCCAAGCAAAGACTAAAGACAAGAACCTCATAAAGGAGATTGCTCTAGGGAGCTGAAGTTATATTTCAAAAAACAATTTTCAGAAAAGAGAATCCCACTAGACTAATTGAGATATCCAATTTCTCCTTAACAGGAATCTGAGAATGATCCCCTGTTAAAAGGCAGGGTTTTAAAGGTAGAGATATTAAGCCCAAATCCCTATGAGGAAATGTGTAAAATCTCTCTGCCAAACTTTTCTAGACAAGCACCACGTATCCTGCCTAATAGCTTCTCCTAGCTTGTCCACAAGAAACTGAATGACAGTCTTTGTAACCTGGAATAGACTTAAGAAAAGTTTCCACTGGCTGGGATAAGAAACTGGCCTGAGATTAGACGTTTAAAACCACCCAGAGGGAGAAAAATATATTCCCTTTTTGTCATGGTCTGTTGTAGGATAGACTGAGAGAGGCCAGCATAGATTGGCCAGCAGCTTTTCATATTAAATAAGTTCTTTATAATAAAAATGTTTGATCCACAGGGCAGACAGGACAAACATTTTATTTCCCATTGACTTTTTTGCTTATGGTTTTTAAACTGATTACTTGCTCTGAATATAAAAATTTGGTGTAAGAGAGAAAAATCAGGGACAGGACAAAGCATCCTTAGCTATTTGATTTCAGGTATGAAAACTACAAATGAATCCCACCTTTTTTCCAGACTCAGGAATAGGTGGGAATCATTGATTGGGAAATCAAGTTAGAAGGGTCTGATCTCAAGTAGAGCTCAAAGGGCCATCCTTCAAACTCCTTTTTGCTCAGATAAATAAACTTCCATCTTCTGAAATCCTGGGTGTTTCTCTGGGGTGGTGGATTTTCTGACTTACTGGTCCTCATCCATACCTGTATTCAAACTTAAGAAATAATATTAAGTATAGTCCCCCCAATTTTTTCTCTCAAATAGCCATGTCCCACATCAGAGATTTCAGATCAGAAAAGGAAAAAGGCCTATAAAATCATTGTGGGTGTTAGGCTAATATTATTTTTTTAATATATGCTATGTCTCACTGTTTTCTGCCCACTCTGACACCCTCCCTTGCAGTAAATAAATTCAATGAAGCAAAATCTATCACCACATTGAGCACATGGGAAAAATTCTTTATTTTCAGTCTATCCCCTTCTGTCAAGAGACAACATGCCTGCTTCATCATTAGATTTCTTCTAAAGTATCAACTGAAATTAATCAGTATTCTGTGGTCTTCCAAAGTTGTTTTCCTTAGGAGACTTTGTAGGAATAATTTTGGTATTCTCCTAGAGGTGTTCTGAATCTGGTTAAATGCTTAATTCACAAGACACCATCAATTCCCGCTCTGATTTATTTACATATGATTATGGCTGAGAAAGTAATGAGGAACATTCAATTTTGACACAACAAAAGTTAACAAGTACAAAAGGAGCTTATGTGCAAAAACAAAACAAAACAAAACCCAACAATTTGGGAAAGAAGGCTGAAGTTAGGGTATGTATAGGTGCAGGAAGATGATAAGACAAAAGAGAGAGAGAGAGAGAGTGTGTGTGTGTGTGCGTGCACACACGTGCACATATGCACTAAAGCAAAAGAGTAAAGTCTTTTCTTTCTCATTTTCTTACTTGCCACATCTATAAGCTATTTCCCCTTGACAAATCATTCATCTTCTGTCTTTTTAATACTTTAAGTCAGTTGGTTTATCCTCACTGAGGCCTTCTGCTCACATATTAAATAGTGTATGTCCTCACAGATTGAAGTAGAAATGTTTTCCCCATGCAAGTAGGCACAATTCTGATCTTTGCCATTTCCCAAAAGTTCAAACCTGTGGAAGGAAAGTAGGTAAAAGTTAATAAAAGCTGTAGCTTAATTAAAAAGCAGAGTAAATAACTGAGCACCAATTATCTGGATAATCATAGGTTTAAAAGACAGACCTTTCTCTCAAAGAGTTTCATTTAGGAAAAAGTTGACATGTGAAAATTTAAGGAATAATACAAGGCACTGTATCAGGAAATGTGAAATAACTTATAAGAGTTCAAAGGAGACAGAATCACTATGGACTGAACTGGGTAATTAAGGCAGATTCTATAAAGTGTATATGTGTGTGTGTGTGTGTGTGTGTGTGTATACATGTAGGGCATGACATGGTCAGATTTATGCTTTAGGAAAACCGCTTTGGCAGATAAGATTATAGACAGGGAGACATTAACAGAGTATTTTAGTAGGCCTATTGAGAAATAAAGAGATCCTAAACTACTATGTGAGTAGAGAGAAGGAGATAGATGTGATGGATTATGTAGAAATAGAAATGACAGACCTGTAAATAATTGGTTACATGGGGAATTTGAGAATGAAAAGTCAAGAATAACAAGAAAGCTGCAAATCTGAGGCACTAAAAGAATAGTGTTGTCCTTGATAGTAATAGTGAAGTTTGATAAAAGAGTAGGCTTGGGGGAAAAAATCCTGAATTCTCTTTGGAATACATTGAATTGAGATACCTACAAGAAATCTAGTTCAGTTGTCCAAAATTGGTGACAGAGGGATAAAACTCAAGGGAAATGAGGAATGATCTGAATAAAGATGATAATTTAACCCATCGCAGCTGAAGAGGGTAAATACTGAGAGGGAAAAAAGAGGGGTGAAGAGAGATACTTAGGATATCATAAAGGAGTTCTGGCCTAGGTCCACTTCTTTTCTTCAATTACACTGCTTCTTTTGATGACTTCATCAACTCTTATGAATTCAATTATCATCCCTATGCTGACAATTTTCAAATCTACCTCTCCTATTCCAAACTCTCTGCTGATTTCCTATCTCATGGCCCAACTGCCTATTAAACATCTCAAATTAGATATTTTAAATGTAGTTTAAAATGTAGTAGACATTTTAAATTCAACATGTCCAAAATAAAGCTCATCATCTTTTCCCCAACCTCTCCCTCCCTCTTATTTTCCTTATCATGTAGAGGACAATACCGTCCTTCCAGTTCATAAGGCTTACAAGCTAACAGTCATCCTGGACTATCTCTATCTCTTGCTCTCTATATCCAATCTATTGTCAAGGTATGGTTGTTTCGCCTTTGAAGCATTTCTTTAAAATACGCCTTTATCTTCTCTGACATTGCCACTACTCTAGTATAGATCCTTATTACCTTATATTTGGACTATCAAAATAGCCTTCTAATGGATCTGTGTGCTTCAAGTTTCTTCCAATCCATTCTTCAATCAGTCATCTAAATTATTTTCTCAAAATGCATGTTGTCAGATATGGTTATATGGCACTCCTCCTATCCAATAAATTCCTGTAGCTCCCTGTTGTTTCCAGGATCAAATATAAAATCTTTCAGCATTCAAAACCCTGCATAACATAATTCTCTCTTTCCAGTCTTCTTACACTTTACTCCCCATACATACTCTTGATCGAATGACACTGCCCTCCTTGTTATTCTATGAATCAGACATTCCTTCCGTCATCTCCAGGCATTTTCTCTGACTGAACCCCATGCTTGGAATACTCTCTCTCCTCAACTCCACACACTACTTTCCCTGTCTTTAAGTCTCAACAAAAATCCCATGTTGTTCTACAAGGAAGTCTTTCTCAATCCTTCTTAATTCTAGTGCCTTCTCTCTCAATTATTTCCTACTTATTCTGTATGTAGTTTGTATATATTTGCTTGTTGTCTCTCCCATTAGATTATGAGCTCTTTGAAAACAAGGGCTACATTTTACCTCTTTTTGTTTCCCCAATGCTTAGTACAGTGTCTGGCATATAGTAAACATTAAAAAAAGCTTATTGACTGATTTATTGGCATAGATGATATTCTACAAAAAAAAATGAGAAAGAATGGTCTGACAAGTCAAAACAAAAAAATTTATATTGGGGAGCAAAGGGATATAGTATAGATTGGGGCCAGCTTGTTAAAGATCTTGAATATTAATCAATCTTTTAGACCACAAAATCTAATTATAAGATATTTCTACCAGAAATGCTTTCTAGTGCTGTAACTGCATTGCCTTGCCTTACAGTTTTATCTACTTCAGAGATGGAATAAAGTAACTGGCAGCAGAGGGAAAACAGCAAAAAAAAGTGAGAGAATGGAAATGTAATTCTTGAAGAATGCCAAAGGAGTACAACATCCTAGCTGTATCTTAATTATAGGTGTCTAGTGACTTACACATCTTTAGAGAGAGGTGAACCATCTTCCCAAACCCAGATCCCATCAGAGTTTCTACGGGACAGTCCAATCCATCGAGCAGAAGAAATTCTTCTTGTTATGAAATCCTGAAGGGAACATATGGAGCCCTACTCATCAGAGTAATGCATGGTGTTGACAATTAGACAAGGTTCCATTACATTAAAGAAAGCTGGTGAATTGAATGACTACAAAAGGCTATAAGGGCTCCAACATTTGTGGTTTTAGAATGAGAAAGATTCCATGATCTGAGAACTCCCAATAACAGTTTTATGATTATAACTTTGGGTCCAACACTAAACTGAAGTATAAATTGCATCTGAGTCATCCCCAATACATGCTTGTATTGTAATTATTTCAGAGTCTGCTGGTAAGAAAATCTCTCACAATTTATGAACCAGAGGTAAAGTGCAAGCATAGAATGAAATTAAATTAGTAAAATAGACACAACATAGGGTGAAAGTAAAAGCATGGTTTATGTTTGAGACTTGAATACTTTTTGAATTAGGTGGTAGAATACAATAGTTTTACCTGACTTTAGGAAAATTACTTTGTCTACCAAGTACAGAATGGATTGGAATGGAGAGATACTTGAATTAGGGAGATTATTGCAATAACCCAAATTAAGAAGTTATGAGCAGTTGAACTAGGGAGGTGACTGTGGGGATAGAGAGGGACATAAGAGCAAAGAAAAATCTCATAGTAATGAAATATGGCAGGTTTTTTGTTAGGTAACTTATATCTGAGTTTACTATTCTACCATTCACAGTTACTTACTAAAGTCAAGATGAAAATGACAGTGGGCTGCTTTCCATAATCTGTCGGACATCATTTTTCCTGACACAAAAGTCTTTCTCTTTCCAAAATAAAACAAAACAACCCCCCATTAAAAATATGACTCTAGTTCACCATTCATTATAGAACTACTTAATCCACTTTTTTTGGAGGCAATTAGGTTTAAGTGACTTGTCCAGGGTCACAAATACCTGAGGCCAATTTTGCAATCCAGTTCTCCTAACTCCAGGCTTAGTGCTTTATCCACTTTGCCATCTGGATTCCCTAAATCTACTTCCCCCCCCCCCTCCTGAGGCTGGGGTTAAGTGACTTGCCCAGGGTCACACAGCTAGGAAGTGTTAAGAGTCTGAGACCAGATTTAAACTTTGGTCCTTCTGAATTCAGGGCTGGTGCTCTATCCACTGCGCCACCTAGCTGCCCCTCCGATAATCTACTTTTAATATCTTTATTGTCATAGAATCCATCCCAGAAGTAGAAGAAACCTCAAACATTCATTGTTGGGTCCAACCCTTAACTGAAGTATAAATCCATCTGAGTCTGCTGCATTAAGTGCTCTTTTTTGCCCTCTCTTTGTATACCAATTTCTTTACCAAAATGGCCTCATTTAATTTTCAAATTGCTTTGTCATAGGATCCTCCCTACTCATATTTGGTTTAAATATTTTCCCTATAATTTTCAGTCACTGGGAATAATTCTTTATTCTTAAATATGAACATCCATATGTATATATTTTTTTCAGGTAGGTATTTCTCCCCTAACTTTGGCTTTGAAGATTTTTATAAAAAACTCAGAGTTTATAGAAATATAGGTGATAATTGTCCACGCTGTTCCCCTGTTAACTGATTGAGGAGTTTCCTGACTGTGTTGCCTGACTGGAAAGAGCAAGCCCTTAGAAGACAAAGAAGACCTTCCCATAGAGGCTTCAGCAGTTCCAGGAAAAGTCAGAGATATTGTTTACCAGTTTCAGGATCATTGTACTTTTCAGGCAGATCATATTTTGAGGAATTGAGAGGAATCAGCATGTTAGATTCACTTGCACTTTCTGTACTCAGTATTTCTCTGAAGTGGGATGAGAATTCAATATCCTTACCAAAACATCCTTGCTGAGTATGTTTAGAAGAGTGGCATTCCTTTTAGCGCAGAATTGTTTACTCTCTGTCCATGTCAGATTGTGCCTGAAGAAACCATAACACCTGTCTCCACGATATCTCCAGTTGGTGTCACAGGGGTTACATTTGTGACCTATAGTAAAAGCCAGAGCAAAGATACCTATTCAGTCCAACTATGGTTTCCAATTCTCTCGGTATTGGAGGCTCTCCTCTCAGATATCAAAACTTCAAAAAAGCTCCTGGTAGAGAAGGAGGGAATGGACTAAGGAGAGGGCAATGAGTCCTTATATACACTTACCCCCAGGCTTTTGAATCAACTCTTGGCAGAAGTTGTGTGCTACTTTCTGGAGAATCTCTGAGAGGTTTTCAATCCGTCTGTGAAAGTAATCTTGTTGTGGGAAGACTCCAGGGGCTGAGGAGTGTGTGGAAAAAATTCAATAATGTTAGTTTATAATGAGTGATACCAGGTACCCAAAGGACTTTCTATGAATTCAATAGTTGTTGATCTCTCAAATAATTTATGACATATAGGGGTAGGGAGTTCTATAGGGGAATCAAGGGATAGAGTAAATCTGGAACATAATATAGCCATTCCTTAAATGATCAGATAATCAAGTTAACAAGTAATAACATAATATCTGATAATTCTACTTTTCCCTGCCTTGACCAGAACATATTTGGAATATTTTGTTCAGTTCTGGGAACCACATATTAAAAAGATCCTTCATAAATTTTAGATGTCCAATTGAGAGGGCCATGATGAAGGGCCTTAAAATTTTGACATTGCCTTTCAAGTAAGTGAAAGGGGTTAGCTTGCTGTGCCTACTTCAGTTAAGAACAATGAATAAAGACTGCAAGGAGGAAAATTTAGTCCCAATATAAGGAAAATTTTCTTGTTAATTGTTATTGTTCAGTCATTTTAATCAGGTCCATCTCTTTATGATGTCATTTGGGGGTTAATTTGCCATTCCCTTCTCCAGCTCATTGTATAGGTAAGTGAACTGAAGCTAAGAGGGTTAAGTGATTTGCCCAGGTCGACACAGTTAGTAACTGCGGCTACATTTGAACTCAGGAAGATTGGTCTTTCTAACTCTAGATTCAGTGTTCTATCCATTGCACTACCCAGCTATACATCTTATTAGTTAGACTATCATAAAAGTAGAATGGCCCATCTTTGGTTCCATCCAAGCTGTCAAGCAAAGGTGGATGACTTTGTAGAGAGATTATCAATCATAATAACTATAGCTAAGTTTGCAAAGGGCTTCACAAATGTCATATTTGATTCTCACAACAACCTGGGAGGTGAGTGCTTTTATTATCCCTATATTGGCAAATGAAGAGACTAAGTTAAACAGAAGTTAAATGATTTGATCAAGTTGAACTGTGGTCTTCCAAGACCCAGTGTTCTATCCACTGTACCCCATGGCTGACTTACATGTTTTGAAGTTCTTTCCACTTATAATATTCTATGAAAGAAACTCAGAATAAAAGATGAAAAATCAAAGGACCTCTACAAAATCAATCAACAAACATTTATATGCCATCTAGCATGTGTCAAGCACTTTGTTAGGTGCCGAAGACAAATTCAAAAGTAAAACTGTGTTTGCTGTCAAAAAAGAGTTTATGGCATATTAAAGGAAATGCTATGTGTAATGGTGGCAGGCCGCTAGGCAGAGTAAGTGGGTGCTCAATGTTGCTTCCCTATGACATGTACAATTCAATAGGCAAGAAATTTGGCAACATGACTTATGGGATTAAAACAATGAAATATCAGAGTTAAAAAGCAATTTAAAAGTTATCCAGTCCAATTCATTTTTCAGAAATCTTCTCTATCTAAATCTGTTGATGAATAGTCATCTAGCTTCCACTTTAAGGCCTCCAGTGATAGGTAATTCACTAGCTCTTTAATTCATTCTGATACTAGAAAATTGAATAAAAATAAAATTGAATAAATAAAGAAAAGCCTAAAAGAAACAAACAAAAAGGGCAGCTAGATGGTGCAGTCAATAGAGCACTGAGCTTGGAATCAGGTAGTTTCATCTTCATGAGTTCAGATCTGGACTCAGAGACTTAATTTGCTGTGTAAGCTTTGATAAGTCATCTAATCCTGTTTGCCACAGTTTTTCATTTGTAAAATGAATTGGAAAAAACACTTCAATATTTTTGCCTAAGAAAACCCTAAAATGAGGTTATAGAAAATTGAACATGACTGAACAACAATAGCAAAGAGCTAAATGGGAGCAAGGAAGAATGGCATTTTCCCCACAAAATCTTTGAAAATGTAAAGTTTTTCAGCTCTAATTTACATGTAGTAGTATAATTATACTACTACATGTAAATTAGAGCTGAAAAACTTTACATTTTCATTTTCTTGGTATTTGAGATCTTGCTTCCCTATAAGGGCTTAAGTACTGTGAGATGTTTTATAGAGAGGTTAAGGTCCCTAGGACAGGATATAAATTGGGGCTTTTTTTTCCATCCCAATCATGGGGGCCAATTGACACTTACACATTATTCCTAGTGTCACCAGACCAGCTGCCATCCCTAGGCACAGGAACAGCAGTGTTAAAGCCATTGGACGCCACACAGGAGAAGCAGCAGATTCAACTGTGGGCAACCAGTAGGAGAGGAGAGTCAGAAAACAGCATTCATCTCCTGCAGACCCAGGCTGGGGGCTCCTCCTCACCTTCCCAAGAGCTGACCAGAAGTGAATGCAGCTCCAGAGACCAAGCTTGTCTCTTGCCTCTTGTATCTCAGCATTTCCACACCCATCTCCAGGATAGACTGCTTCCCTGTTGTCTGCCTATACCTTTCCTCTTAATCTTGCATCTATGATGTGGCTGAAACTGCTGATTACTGGATTAACAGAAGGAAGGAAGAGCTCTTCTACATCTTTAGCTTTTATGGCTATGCCTGTATCTTTATATACTTATATTATCCATATAGGCAGCATAGTGTAGTGAGTAGATATATGGCCTCCAAGCCAGGAAGAACTGAGCTAAATCTCACTTCTTACATATAAAAGTCGTATGAGAATCAGAGAATTAAGCTCTTAGTATTCTAGAAAACTTTCATAAATTGTGGAGAAAGTGCCCACTTGCTCTGATAGGAGTTTTCTCATCTGGAAATTCCCTTTACTAATGAAATAACAGGTTTCTTCCCTAGAGTGACAATAAGATGTATACGTGGTGGGTGTGTCTGTGTGTTTGTGTATTGGTTGGTTGTTGTCCTTTGTTTTCAAAAAGGACCAAATGACAGTACTATGTTAGAGTCAAGTTACAGTGTGTCCGACTGTGGCTGATCAGACCAATAAAGAGTTGGACCCAAATAGTCCTTATGAACATTTGGGGCAGTTCTCTAATTTTGCACATTTTGCATTTTTTGTGGGGGCTAATTCAATTCTGGTTTGCTCATAGAGAACAGCATCTTCTCTGATGAGGGCATCCCATGCTGGGTGGTCCTATGCCAGTGTCTCCCAGGTCATACAATCAATTCTAAAGTTTTTTTTTTTCCCTGAGGCTGGGGTTAAGTGACTTGCCCAGGGTCACACAGCTAGGAAGTGTTACGTGTCTGAGACTAGATTTGAACTCTGGTCTTCCTGACTTAAGGGCTGATGCTCTATCCACTGAGCCTTAGTTAGGTGTAACTGCCCCTTTTCTAAATCTCTTAAGAAAGACCTTGAGAATGTTCTTGTAGTGTGTTGTCTGCTTCTACCTTTCCTCTTAATCTTGAATCTATGATATGGGCTGAAACTGCTGATTACTGGATTAACAGAAGAAAGGAAGAGCTATTTTTTTTTACATCTTTAGTGAACCTAGTGATTTCTTCCATTTTCATCTGTTCTGAGTCTCATCAATAGGGATACCACTAAAACCAAGCTGAGTGTGAAGCGAGTTGCTCCCTAGTATGAATCTCTGATGGTTCCCAATATTTCTTTCACTGGTAAGTAGGCTTCATTTCCCCTTAATAATAAGATATTTTCAAAGCTGATTTTAGGTTGGGTAGAGTGATTAGGCAATCACAAGGGAATCATAGATATATTTTGGATGCATGAATAGAGAAGACAGCCACCAATGTTGTATAGTGGAGCATGAGTTAATTTTACAATCAAACATGGGTTCAGATTTTGGCTCTGTAGTTTATTGACATTGTGACCTTAGACAATCACTTAATCTCTGCATTTCAATTTCATCTGTAAAATGTCCTTAAGTATTTTGCATTCTTGTAGGAGTTACCCCTTTTTTCTTAATTAAATAATATGGTTCTCAATCAAATAATATACACATGATCACATGACCTCAAAGATATCTTCCAGTTCTATGATTCTATGATCATCTCTTTCAATGGATCTCATTGTCTTTCCTTATATTTTCAACTATCTCTCTTCCAAATAAGTGTTTGAACACTATATAACTTTTGAACTCTGGCACATTATTTGACTAAGGGTAAAATAGCTCACAATTACACAATGCCTTAAATTTTGCAAAGCACTTTATGTATTCACACACATGTATATTATGTGTCTATATGTATGTACACATATGTATATTGCCTGTATATGTGTGCATGCACACATATTTATATAATCTGATTTAATTTTCACAATACCCTGTAAATTAGTTCTTTTTCTTTTCTCCATTTTATAGATGAGGAAATTAAAGCTTAGAAAAGTTAAGTGATTTGCACAGCATCACACAACTAGTCCAATGTCTGAGACAGGATTTTAGGTGTTCCTTATTCCAAGGTTAGTCTTTTACCCATGATACTACATTATTTCTACTAAACACACACACACACACACACACACACACACACACACACACACGCATCTTAAATCTAAGGATGGAGCCTGTTATTTCAGTAGTAAAGGAAACTCTTAGATGAGAAAACTCCTATCAAAGCTAGTGGGCACTTTTTCTATTATGACAGTTGTTTAGAATACAAAGAGGCTGATTTATTTTCATACAACCTGTACAGGTAAGAAGTAAGATTTAGCTCAGTTCTTCTTGGCTTAGAGTCCAGCTCTCTATTTATTGCATCATGCTGCCTATATGGATAACATAAGCATATAAAAATACAGACATATTCATAAAAGTATATGGATGACACTTTTTTAAAAAGGGGAGTGGACTTTCCTTAATAACTGCTCTAATTAAAGTAATTTTAACCTGATGGTTCTTAGAACAACCAAGGATATATGAATTCCTACCTGCAAGTTCTGAAGTCACAGCTGTTGTTCTTGATTTAAAATTTAATGTGATATATCCATCTTCATCCTGCATGTCTTTTCCTTTGCTGGATTATAGTGTTTAGCATAGATTGCCACGCCAGAAAGCACAAACCACTTTTCCAGATCAATGTCTCTTTACTCTATTTTTTCTTACTTTTGCTCCTCAGTATGGAGGAGTCATCTAAAGACTAGCTATACTATGCCTTTTCCAGGAAGTCTTCCCATGAATACTCAGAGATATACTGGCCTTGGGCACAAGGGAAAAGGAACTTTTGGTGCGGAAACAGATGGAATGAATTCTTCCTTTTTTCTTATCTCTAGTGAGTGACAGAGGCATTTCATTACATGCATCCTTCCAAATAACCAATTCTCTCTATTTCTCTTGTTTTCTCTCTGTCATGTGTTTCTGTCTCCTTTCACTCTTCTTTCTTTTTCATTCCAAGTTTTTTTCTTTGTTCCATCCTTTCTTTCTTTTTCTTCCTCCCTCTTTTTTCCTTCTTTCCTTCTTTTCTTTCTTTTTCTTTCTTTCTTCTTTCCTTCTTTTCTTTCTTCTTTCCTTCCTTCCTTCCTTCTTTTCTTTCTTTTTCTTTCTTTCTTCCTTCCTTCTTTTATTCTTTTCTTTCTTCTTTCCTTCCTTCCTTCCTTCTTTTCTTTCTTTTTCTTTCTTTCTTCCTTCCTTCTTTTATTTTTTTCTTCCTTCCTTCCTTTCTTTCTTTCTTTCTTTCTTTCTTTCTTTCTTTCTTTTTCTTTCTTTCTTTCTTTCTTTCTTCCTTCCTTCCTTTCTTTTTCTTTCTTTCTTTCTTTCTTTCTTTCTTTCTTTCTTTCTTTCTTTCTTTCTTTCTTTCTTTCTTTCTTTCTTTCTTTCTTTCTTTCTTTCTTTCTTCCTTCCTTTCTTCTTTCTTTCTTTCTTTCTTTCTTTCTTTCTTTCTTTCTTTCTTTCTTTCTTTCTTTCTTTCTTTCTTTCTTTCTTTCTTTCTTTCTTTCTTTCTTTCTTTCTTTCTTTCTTTCTTTCTTTCTTTCTTTCTTTCTTTCTTTCTTTCTTTCTTTCTTTCTTTCTTTCTTTCTTTCTTCCTTCCTTCCTTCCTTTCTTTCTTTCTTCCTTCCTTCCTTCCTTCCTTTCTTCCTTCCTTCCTTCCCCCCTTCCTTCCTTCCTTTTCCTTCCTTCCTTCCTTCCTTCCTTCCTTCCTTCCTTCCTTCCTTCCTTCCTTCCTTCCTTCCTTCCTTCCTTCCTTCCTTCCTTCCTTCCTTCCTTCCTTCCTTCCTTCCTTCCTTCCTTCCTTCTTCTTCTTCTTTCTTTCTTTCTTTCTTCTTTCTTTCTTTCTTTCTTTCTTTCTTTCTTTCTTTCTTTCTTTCTTTCTTTCTTTCTTTCTTTCTCTCTCTCTCTCTCTCTCTTCTCTCTTTCTTTCTTTCTTTCTTTCTTTCTTTCTTTCTTTCTTTCTTTCTTTCTTTCTTTCTTTCTTTCTTTCTTTCTTTCTTTCTTTCTTTCTTTCTTTCTTTCTTTCTCTCTCTCTCTCTCTCTCTCTCTCTTCCTTCCTTTCTTTCTTTCTTTCTTTCTTTCTTTCTCTTTCTTTCCTTCCTTTTGAAAAAAAAAAGAATTATTCATGAATTTCTTCACAACTTGAGTTTAGAATAGGGCTCTTTATCTTGGAGTAGGAAAAGTTGGGGAGAGGTATAATATAATCCAACTTCAAAGCTGGAAAAGTTAAATATTTCATGACTTGATGTGGAGGATTGGAGCCACTACTTGAAGTATATAAAGTCATATTTCAAAACTTTTTTAATGTTCAGGTATTTCACAAATCCCTATGAATAATAGTGCTGTTATAACTAGTTGATCCATTGATTGAGAAAACACATGGCAAAAAACTAGGATGAACAGTAACACTTTTAAATGTGTTTTGAATTTATTAATCACAACATCTACATGTATTTAGAAATAGTAATACATATATTTTTGAAGATAATATTCATTCTGTTTATAAAGGTCTATTTGCTTATTTATATTACTGAGTCACTTAATAAGATGGACCTTTTGAAATACCTCCATTGCCCTCCCAGAAGTTGAAAATTACTGGCTTAAGTTAAACTTGAAATCCCATATCATTTTTAATCTCAAACTAACTTTCCAGAGTTTTGTAGATCTGGAAATAACCAGTGGCTAGATTATATATCATCTATACATCCCATCTTCTCCTGTTAAGCTCTCCAAAAGTCTGTCATTTAAAAAGTATCCAAATGATCTTTGTTAGAGTGAAACTGAATTCTTCAGAGCATTGCCCCCACTATACTTTCCTCTCAGTGGGACATCCAAATTGACCTCTAGGATGAGAATAAATTTACCATAATGAGGTTGGAGTTTTCTATAGTCTAGGGCCCCTCAATCTGAGGGATAGTCAGATTATGCAAACTTCTTCACAAACATATATTTTTCCAAAAATCAATCCCCTAAATATGAAAGATAACTCTTCAGTGTGGATTGTGGATAGAGTTAGTAAGGAAAAATGCGAGCAATTGAACAGATTTAACATTGAGAAGAAAAGGATCCCAGGATGAATTTGACATTGATTTAAAAAATAACAAGAAAGTGTAGTTATGACTATTGCTATTTAGCGGCAGCACAAAGCTTTTTTAAAAACTACTATTATAATTACTTATTTTGATGTTATTAATTAATCCAGACTTGCATTGATAGTACCCTTTGAGAAAGGTTCAAGGATCCTACTAGCTTGCAACAGTTTGTATTTTTTCTTCTTTCTGATGTTTCCACCATTCTTTTTCCTGCCACAAACATAGAAACAGAGATATAGAATGGGGGTAATTGGTAGAGAATACATGTGCCTCATTGTCCTGGTACTTTGTGATGCTTCATTATTTCAACAACCACTCTTACCCTGTCAATTAGCTCTGGACTTGTACTCTCACATATAATTGTCCTAGTTCCCCTTCCCTGGATATGTCTTTCTGAATGTCTCCACTGGACTCCTCACATTTTCCCAGGGCTTGTGAGTGAGCTAAGGGTTGAATGTCAACCATGATGTGGAGGTAGGAATGGGACGACTTTCAAAAGACAGATAAAACTTTCTTTTGGTATAATGTGAAATGAAATTTTTCCTACTCACAGAAAGAAATTCTAAGATCTCCATTCAGGAGATCCACCCAGGGAATAGCATCTCAGGATCTTGCTTCAACAGGACCTTATGTTTCAAGGTCTGCCTCCTCACCATCTATCTCAATTGAATTTTCCTCATGGAATTCCTAGCTTCATTTGAAGCACAAGTTTTTGCTGATTAACCTAGATGTAGCATTCTCTTTCTCCTGAAATTACTTAAAAACAAACAACAAAACAAAATCCTACTTTTTATCTCTTACTGTGTACATGCTCTATCTCTTGTCTAGAACAATGCCTTGTTGAACTGAACTGTATCATCCTTCCCTAATTCCACACAGCACCAAATATCTTCAAAATGTGGAAGATCAAACTTTCAAATGAATCACACTAAATGTGTTTTTGAGTGATCAAATTGAAATGTGTATTTTAAAAGAGGATCTCCTAGAGAAGGCAATATTTGATTCCAAGGAACTTTTACTCCTGCCTTAATTCCTGTCTTCTAGAATGCTTTTGCCAAAAAATTCCCACTCAACATTCAGGACTCAATTCAAAAGATATTTCCTCCATGAAGCTTTCCCTGAAACTTCCAGTAAGAAATGATGTATCCCTTCTATGGACACAATGGAGTATTTCACATAACTTGTTGCATTTTCACATTATGGCTAGTATTTGATTATATTTTTGTGAACACAACCTGCCCTTTAATGGATCGTTTCATACTGTCATGTAAGTATCATAAGACACTTAACGGTTAACTTGGGGTCCTACATGATGTAGGTACTATTCTTATTTGCTTCTTATCAAATTATTCATTCATTGTTTTAAACTTTTTTCTACTTTTTTCCACAAAGATAATTGTGCTCTTTTTTGTCTTTTTATCCCAAGGACCTGGTTTGATGGCTAATCTATAAATTGCTGATTTAAATTTAATTTCAAATTTAATCACCAAGTTATAGCTTGTCAAGATCTATTTGAACACTGACTCTGCAACACAATGTTTTAACTAGTTTTCTTTGCTTGGTAGCATCCTTCCCCTTGTATCACCAAATTAAATAGGAATTTCATTTATACTTTTATCCTTATTAAAAAAAGAAACAAATCATAACAGAATCAAAAAGAAATTTAGAAGCACTTTGCTAGAGACCACATTCCAAATTCAAATTGAACTACAGATGAGTAATTTTCCTAGCCAGTTAGGCATCCAGTTCCAAATCTAATTGACACTACACTGGCATAAGAGACTTTACCAAATGCTTTGTAAAATCTAGATAAATTATTTCTATAGCATTTTCCTGATTTATCATTCTAATTATTCTGTCAGAAAAGGAAATTAGATTAGCCCACATTTTCTGATAATGCTGGGAGAGAGATGTATTATTCTGAATATTTGTGTATATATACATAGACATATATATGTACACACATATATTTTAATTTATAAAATAAAGAGGCATTTCTATAACATACTGCAATAAAAAAGATTCATGAAACTGTAAATTTACTGTGCACAACTTGCTATTCCTTTCAAACATAAGACAAAATTATCATGTAAATTTCTTTTATTTTCTCCTCCCTGCCTCTCTACCCTAGAAATGGCTACTATTAGCCACAAATAGACATATATGTAGAATTATTCTATACATACTTCTATTTATCAGTTCTTTTTCTGGATACAGATAGTGTCTTTCTTCATATATATTTTATACTTAATTTGGGCATTTATAATAGACAAAATGATTTAGTCACTTAAAGTCAGTCTTAAAATAATATTTCTGTTATTGTATATGATGTTCTCTTGGTTCTTCTCATTTTGCTCTTCATTATTTCATGCAAGTCTTTCCATGTTTTCCTAAAATCATTGAGATCATCATTTCTTGTAGCCCAGTAGTATTCCATCAAAATTATATAACACAACTTGTTCAGCCATTTCCAAATGATGGGCATCTTTGCAATTTCTAGTTCTTTGTCACCACAAAGAAAATTGCTATAAATATTTTAGAGCATATAGGTTCTTTTCCTTTCTCCCTAATCATCTTTGGTAATAGTCCAAGTGGTGGTATTGCTCGGTCAAAGGATATAGGTAGTTTAATAATTTTTTGACCATAATTCCAGATTGCTCTCCAAAATAATTGGATCACTTTATAATTCCACCAACAATGAATTGGTGTTCCACTTTTTCCACATCCTCTCCAACATTTGTCATTTTCTCCTTCTAGAATTTTAGCCAATCTAGTAGATGTAAAATAATATCTCAAGGTTGTTTGAGATATATTCTAATTATATTTAGAATATATATTCTACATGATAGAATTTATAATTACATATAATTATATTTATATAATTATATTTAAAGCAGGTTTTCATAGGATTATAAATTGTTTGGCCTCTTTATTGGAAAACTATTCATATTATCTGACTATTTATCAATTGGGGATGACTTTATTCTTATAAATTTAACAAAGTTCCTTATATATTTTAGATATGAGATTTTTATATGATAAACTGTCTATAAAATTTCCTCCCAATCTTCCGTTTTCCTTCTGATCTTGGCTATATTAGTTTTATTTGTACAAAAACCTTTTGATTGAATGTAATTGAAACTATCCACATTAATTTATGAATGCCATCCCAATTAAATTACCAAAAAATTATTTTACTGAATTAAAAAAATAAATTTCATTTGTAAAAAGCAAAAAGTCAAAAATATCAAAGAAAACAATGAAAAAAAAGTGAAAAGGAAGGAGATTTAGCAGTAGCATATTTTAAACTGTATTATAAAGACAGCAATTATCAAAACTGTTTGGTACTAGCTAAGAATTAGAAAGATGGATCAATGGAATAGAGTAGACATACAATTTACAGCAGCAAATAAACATAACAATCTTGTATTTGACAAATGTGAAGATTTAAAATTTTGGGAAAGAATTCATTATTTAATAAAAAAAAATGTTCTTGGAGTCAGGAAGACCTGAATTCAAATCCAGCCTCAGACACTTACCACTTACTGGCTATGTAACCTTGGGCAAGTCACTTAACCCAAAATTACTTTGCCAAAAAAAAAAAAAATTGGAAAATTTGAAAAGCAATATGGCAAAAGCCGTGTGTGTGTGTGTGTGTGTGTGTGTGTGTGTGTGTGTGTGTGTGTGTGTGTGTGTAAACTTATGAGTTACTTTGGAAATTTAAGAATGCTTTTTTGAACCCTTGAAGGGCCTATTGCAAAGTTGTTTAGATATGAGGTGGCAGATGTGGGTGAGAGGTAGGCAGAAAAATTATTGTTGCCATAATGAGAGCATGAAGAAGCCATGATGAAAAGTGGAATACAACAAATGTTAGATACCCTAAGAAAAAAAAGAAGACAAATCAAAAATATTGTAGTCTAGTAGGAAGAATGTTAGGCTTTGGAATTGAAGGGCTCAGACTCCAACAGTTATGTAGTTGTCTGACCCTGGGGAAAGTATAATAAATTGTAACAATTTTTAGCTAGAAGAGACCTTCATGATCATGTAGCCCAAGCATTAACTGTTTTGTGCCTTCATTTCTTCATCCATACAGAATAATTATGAGAAAAGTATTTTGCAATTAAAAATTAAAAAAAATGATAGGGTGTTAATAAAATTGCTACTACTAATAATAACATTTATAGAGTGACTTAAAAGTTTGCAAATTACTTTACATTTGATCTTCTCAATGACCATGTAAAGCTAATATTATCCCCATCTTCTAAATGACAAAATGAGGCTAAGAACTTAAGTTAATCAATAAGTTAAAACATATTCACTAAATATCTAGTATTAAATATTCACTTAATATTTATCATATTTACCAAATTATATTTATATATGAGCACACAATATGTACACATATACATGAATATGTAATATTTATTAAATATCAAGTAGTTAAAATTATTAAATACATTTAATAATTAAATATTTAAATGTTTAACCTCAGATCTTACTAAGCATTGAGGATTAAAAAACAAACAAACAAAATCAAACAAACACAGAGGAATAACAAAAGTCCCAGAACTCAAGTTCTAAAGGGGAAACAACTGGCATATGCAGCTGTTCATTTAAGATAAAGAATAGTACATGAAAGGAAGCCTTAATGGGAAATGTCCAGGGGTGAGAGGCACATCCAAGAAAACTCTACTGCAGGAAGTGGCACTTGAGCAGTTCTGAAGAAAGTCAGTGGTTCTAAGATGTAAAGGTGAAGACACAGAACATTCCAAGAATGAGGGGACAGCCAGTAGAAACAGAAAACGTGTAAGGAAAAACAAGCAGATAAGTATGGTTGGACTATAGAATGCATGGAAGAAAATAATGTATAAGAAGACTGGAACAGTAGAAAGGGACCAAGTTGTAAAGATCTTTAAATGAAAAATTAAAATTAAAATTTGATAAAATGAATAGAACATTGAACTTTGATCAAAAAAATAAAACAAACAAACAAACAAACAAACAAACAAACAAAAAAAACTTGAGTTCAAACACTAATCTAAAGACTTCTTTATAGGATCTTGAAAAAGGCATTTAATGTGTGTGTTAGATTTAGTTTCCCCATCTGCAAAAAGAGGGTGATAATAGCCCTCATCTTATGTAGTATATGAATCAAGTAAAATAATTCATGCAAAAAATGTTCCACAACTCTTAACCTCAAATTCATGATATTTATTATTATTTTTATATTTGCTCTTAGATAGTCATAGGGAGGCACTAGAATTGATTGAGTGGAAGGAGAGACAAGATCAAACATATCTAAACTTTAGGAAATAACTTTGATATTGACACATCTCTGAAAAAAATGGATTGGAGATATGTGTGACTATTGTCCCAATAAGAAGACTATTGTAATAACTCAAATGAGAGGTGATAAGGATCTGAACTAGGGTGGTGGTGGTGTAAGTAAGAGAAGGGGACTACAAGAGAAATATCATGAAGATAAATGAGAGTGATAAGGGACTAAAGTTTAGAAGAGATACAGAGACTTAATACCTTAATCTGGAAATCATCTACACAAAAATGCTTACACCCTTGAGAGCCTAGAAGCTCATGAAGTGAAACAGTATAAAGAGAAGAGAGCTCAGGACAGAATCTTGGGAACACTTTTATTTAGGAGGCATGACATGGATAAAATTTCAGCAAAGAAAACTAAGGAGAAGTGGTCAGGCAAGTCAGAGCAAAAATCGGAGAGAGCAGAGTAATGAAAATCCAGAGAGGACAGTATATACAAAAGGAAGAGATGTTCAACAAGTCACAAAGTTTCAATGAAGTCATGAAAGTGGTGATTGAGGGAAAACAAAACAAAATAAAACAAAAAAACATTGTACTTGTCACTTAAGAGACTATTTATCACTTTTTTATATCAGTTTCAGTTGAATAATGAAGGCAAAAACCAATTTGTAAAAGGTTTAAAAGAGATTGTGATGTTTAATCTAGTTGAATTGCTTGCAGCCTTGGAGAGGGGAGAAGGAGGAGAGAGAAAGAAAAATGTGGAACACAAGGTTTTGAATAGGTAAATATTTAAAATTATCTTTGTATGTATTTGGAAAAATAAAATACTATTTAGTAAAAAAGAGTGTGAGATTATAGACATATTTTTCAAGAACTTTAATTGAGAAGGGGAGTTACTACATGATTGCTGAAGATGGCTGGATCCTAAGAGGTTTTGTTTTGTTTTGTTTTTTAAATGATAGATATTTCTAAGCAGCAGAGAAGTAACTGATAGATAGGAGATTAGAAAGTCAGGTTGATAAGAGGGTCAATTTGCTAAAGAAGATGGAAGGGGATGGGATCAAGAATACCTATAGTTGATCTTAGGGAGCAAAAAGACCATCTCATCATCAGAGTGAAGTGAAGAAGGAGATGATGGGGAATGAGGTCAGAAAGATGTGAGATGAAAAGGTTTGGAGAAGGAGGTCCCAGCAAAAGTCTTACCTCAGTTTTTATCAGTGAAATCCAAATCTTCTATTGAGATGGTTAAGGAAAGAGATGCCATAGGAGACTTGAGAAAAAAAAAAAAAGGTTTTGAAAAGTTCCTATAGTGAATGGGATAGAGAATCAATTAAGCAGGAGCCATAGAATTGGCTTGCTACAGGCTCAATTGAGAGGAGCTAATAAATTTGTAGTGCACCCAATTCACAGAATTTTATGATTTTTTTCCTCTGGCTTAAGAGGAGTAAAGGGGAAAGAGAAGGGCATTAGAATTTCTTTAGTATCTACCAAGCGCTGTGCGCTGAGGCAATTGGGGTTAAGTGACTTGCCCAGGGTCACACAGCTAGGAATGTGTAAGGCTGGTTTTGAACTCCAGTCCCCTGGCTCCAGGGCCAGTGATCTAGCTGTTGTACCAACTAGCTGCCTCTCTGAGATCTGTTCTTAAAGAAACCATGATAGCTTTAGGTAATCACTATTCTCCTTTCTAGATTAAGTACCCCCTTTAAGAATTCTATGAATTTTTTCAGAAATCAAAGCAAAGTCAAGCTCATTGACTTATAAGGGGCTAAATGATGTGATTGTTAAGAATGATGGACCTGGAGTCAAGAAGTCAATAAAACCTGAGTCAAAAATTGGCCTATCATACCTAGTAACTGTGTTATCTTGGACAAGTACTCTCCTCTAGTTCAGTTTTTTTAGCTATAAAATGAGGATAATAGCACCTACCTCAAAAAGTTGTTGAGATGAACAAATAAGATTACCATGGTAATCATGATGCCTGAAACATAATAGGTGATAAATAAATGCTTATTCTCTTCTCTCCTATAGTTTAGATCTTTATTAATAATTTTAAATCTTTACTTATTTATCTTATATTTATTTTATATCTGAGAAAACTGAATTAGGGATTTCCAACTCTAGGCTCTAGATTTCTAATCTAGGATTTCCAACCTACCTGTCCTAGATTATTATTGTGTATTATAATAGATTATCATTTTAAGTGTTGCTTAGCACTTTGGGGGGAAGATTTATTTTGATCTTCAGTTTTATTTTACTTGTAATATCTTTTTAGAGTCAGCATGGTACCTTGTAAAAGGTACTATTTGGAGTATGAGAACCTAGAAGTGAATCCTAGCTCTGCTGTTTACTTAGTTGTTTTACTTGCTTGAGTAAATTATTTGAGTCTAGATGACTATTAATATTTCGTCTCATCTTTGTTCATCTATTTCAGTGCTTTGATGGGCCATTGAAAGTTTAAAAAGTATTTACCAATTTTAAGTTGTCAATATCTGAGACTTTTTCCTTACCTAGTCTCTGGTCAGTCCTAATAGATTTTATTGAGCACCTAATATTTGCTGTTCTGGGAACACAAAGACTGAAAATGTAGTGTCCTTTCTGTTAAGGATTTTACATTCTGTTAGTCATCTTTATTTGTTGAAACCCATTTCAAATGTCACCTCCTCCAGGAAGCTTTCTTGATCACTTAGGTTAGTAACAATTATCTCTTCAAACAACATTTGATTTTGTAACTTTCTTATTATGTATATATTATCATTTTGTATATATTGTAACATATGTATATATTATTGTTTTCTTATATATATATTGTTATTTTGTATATATTGTATATATATTGTAATATATGTATATATTATTTTCTTATATATATTGTTATTTTGTATATATTGTATACATATTGTAACATGTATATATTATTATTTTCTTATTATATATATTGTTATTTTGTATATATTGTATACATATTGTAACATGTATATATTATTATTTTCTTATTATATATTATTTTGTATATATTGATGCATATTGTAACATGTATATATTATTATTTTATTATATATATTATTATTTTGTATGTATTGTATACATATTGTAACATGTATATATTATTGTTTTCTTATTATATATATTGTTATTTTGTATATATATATTGTAATATATGTATATATTATTTTCTTGTATATATTGTTATTTTGTATATATTGTATACATATTGTAACATGTATATATTATTATTTTCTTATTATATATATTATTTTGTATATATTGTATACATATTGAAACATGTATATATTATTGTTGTCTTATTATATATATTGTTATTTTGTATATATTGTATATATATTGTAACATATGTATATATTGTTATTTTGTATATATTGTAACATATGTATATATTATTATTTTCTTATTATATATATATATTGTTACTTTGTATATATTGTATACATATTGTAACATATGTATATATTATTATTTTCTTATTATATATATTGTTATTTTGTATATATTGTATATATATATTGTAACATATGTATATATTGTTATTTTGTATATATTGTAACATGTGTATATATTATTATTTTCTTATTATATATATTGTTATTTTGTATATATTGTATACATATTGTAACATATGTATATATTATTATTTTCTTATTATATATTGTTATTTTGTATACATTGTATATATATATTGTAATATATGTATATATTATTTTCTTGTATATATTGTTATTTTGTATATATTGTATACATATTGTAACATGTATATATTATTATTTTCTTATTATATATATTATTTTGTATATATTGTATACATATTGAAACATGTATATATTATTGTTGTCTTATTATATATATTGTTATTTTGTATATATTGTATATATATTGTAACATATGTATATATTGTTATTTTGTATATATTGTAACATATGTATATATTATTATTTTCTTATTATATATATATATATTGTTACTTTGTATATATTGTATACATATTGTAACATATGTATATATTATTATTTTCTTATTATATATATTGTTACTTTGTATATATTGTATACATATTGTAACATGTATATATCATTGTTTTCTTATTATATAGATATTATTTTGTATATATTGTATACATATTGTTACATATTACATAATAAGAAAATAATAATAATATATACATAGTGTATACATATTGTATTATACATATATTATTGTATACATATTGTATTATACATATATTATTATTATTTTCTTATTATGTAATATTGTATATTATAGCTCTCTTATTTTCAATACCAGACTGTTTCTTCAGGGCAGGATCCTTGGCAGCTAACTATTTTATCTCCTTCACAGCTTAGTACAATAGTATGGAAACAGTAGGCTTTTATTTATTTATTTTTGTAGATTCTTTTCCCCTCAGGCCTTATGTTAAGTAAGCTAAAATGGTCTCTCGGTTTAGAAGATTGTAGAGAAGAGTTGTGGTCACAAACGTGTCTTTATTTGGCTTGCTCTCAGGCTGACGGTTCTGATGCTTCACTCTGTTGTATTTAAGTGTCGGCATATCTGAGGCGCTCCGTACAGATGTGGGCAGCAGCAGGTTGATAGAACAGCCCCGCAGCCGAGGCAGGATCTTGAGACTGCACAAAGAGCTGCATGGCAATCAATGGGCGTTAAGCTGAAGGTGTTCGCCCAGTGGAGCCTGAGGTTTTGTCCACCTTGAGGGCACGGAAGTGGAGTCTGTTCACCTTGGAAAACCTGAGCTCCACTACTTCTTTTGCAATCAGAAGTGACATCCCCCGAGAGATGGGTAGGTGGTTGTGAGGGGAGGATGAGGCTGCGGGATGCGACGTGAGGAGCTTTAAAGCAGGTAGCGAGAGCAGGCTGCTCGGTCACCTGCGTGCGCTCTCCTCAATCAGCCAGGCCACTGACTGGACTCTGTCACGTGAGTTACTGGGTAGTTCTCAGCTTGCCGTTGCTGTCATGGACATTTAAAAGGCCGGGAGAACGAGGCAGCCATCTAGGCGGGGGCTGGGAGAATTGGACGAGGCCAGGCAGGCACCGTCGGGGGGATGCTAATGTGGTCCGTCGCTTCCCTGGAGTCGGCCTTCGGAAGCATCTCCGAGCTTTTCAGGTCCAAGCTCCTCTTCCTGCTTCTCTCTGGGCTCACTGCTCCGGTACCTGGGCTATCCTTCAGACCACCGCAACCTTTGGCTAAACTCTGCCCTTGCTCTGCAGGGCCCAGAAAGCAGCAGGTGAGGGAGGGAAATGGAAAAAGGAAAAAAAGAGAATGCGGTCGCCTTGAAGCACAATAAAAAAAAGGTGGAACACGAGGTGGAGGAGGAGAAGGAAGAGGAGGAGGAAGACGATGTGAAGAGCGGGGATGACCAGGAGGATGTGGAGGTCAAAGTGCCACCGAAGGAGCGTAAGGATGACTCCTGCCCTTGGATCCCGGGGGTTGTACCTGCCCTCATTTCTATCTACATCTGATCCCCGGACTCGTAGGAATCCCACTACCTCGGGGCGGGACAAAGGAGGAAGAACCTATATAACTCCGGGAACGGATGAATTTTTCCTTTCCGGTCTTAGCAGAAGGGGATGTGGGGTGGGGAAACGAGAAAAGTGCCCTTAGAAGAAACAGGTCTGAGAAAAATCAAATATCCCTCTATCTGCGAGATAGATTCATGTTGCATGAAGCCTGTTCTCTGGAGGAATTTCAGGCAGTGTACATTAGCATGCTTTCTCCTTAGGTGGGAAATCCAAAAGACTGATTTATTCATCTGTGGCTGCAGGGGCCCTCGTTGCAGTCATAGCGCTAGCCATCTTCATTAGTAAGGAAGGTAAGTGGTACTAACTCCTAAACTTTTATTCCACGGAGTCCCAGGCTGTGAGACCAGAACTCTTCCCCTCTCAGTCTTTGGACACTTTAAGTCCGGGGTCAGGAAGGGCTCTCCCAAAAGAACTTCAAACACAAGAAGGAAGTACCTTGAACTGAGTTTCCTTGCAAATTAGACCTATGACCATAACAGAGATGGAGAAGTTAGTAAATGTAATCAACTATGCAAACTTGCCATGCAAAGGATTACTTTCTCACACTTCCTGATCTTTAGTAGAGATGTTTCTATTGGCCATGGAAAAGTGTTCTGTCCTGTTTCAATAATCATTAAACTATATGGAGAGACAACATGGCAGCTCTCAAACTTTTTTGATCTCAGTACCCCTTTACACTGTCAAAAAGTATCCAGGACCACTTACAGAGTTTTGGTTTGTGCAAGTTTTATTTTTCAATGTTTATTTTATCTAAAAATGTTTTAGTGTTATTGTGAAAATAGTTTTAATCTTAGGGACTTTCTGGAAGGGTCTTGGAAATCTTCAACAATCCCTGGACCACATTTGAAAATACTGATGTAGTGGATAAAAGTTATAGTAGATAGAAAGCAAGCAGGGCTTGAATCAGGAACATGTTCATATCCCAAATTTGATACAAATTGACTATTTAGCTCTGAGTAAATCATTTAAATGCTTTGGTAAGAGCATTTTTCATGGGAGTTGCCCATATATATGAAATTACAGGTTAAGATGTCATCATTTTATCTCTCACAAAAAAAGTAAAAGCAAACAAAAAACAACAAAAAAACTAAAAATTAGTTTGAGAGGCAGTGTCATGGAGTTGGATAGAGACCAAGCCTCAAAAATCAGGAAGACTTCGATTGCAGTCCCACCTTTGACATGTACTGATTAGCAAGTCACCATGTCTCAGTGTTCTGAACAGCTATCTAAGAATTACAGGTGAGGTGCCAATTTTTATTGAAAGAGAAACTTTTCTCACTTGGGAGTCCCCTTTCCTAGTTTCTTTCCTACATACCTCCTTTAGTGCTGATTTATTTGAGGGTCTGTGCTAATGTCTCTGATTCTAATGTTTTAAGTTTAACCCAATGAAATGAAAGGGGACTCAAAATGTAGATGTCACCATCACTAAGGCTCAGTGAAGATGCTTGAGGGGCAACCTAATTCCACAATAGTCTCCTTGTATTACTGTCTCAATTCTAGTTAAAAGAAAATCAGAGGAATTGATCCAAGAACAACCACAATGCTTAGATAATTCACCTATGTGTCCAGAAGACTGGATCAAAGCTTTTGACAAATGCTACTACATATCAGTGGATCACAAATCCTGGCATAAAAGCCAGCAAGCGTGTGCAAATCTTGGTGCAACTCTGACTATATTCAGAACCCAGGAGGAAATGGTAAGGAATCTAATATCTTTCATAGAGCTAGCTATAGGTGAACATTCATGTGATGTTCTCATCTCCAGCCTCCCCATTATGGTAGTAAGACATAGACTCAGAGCATTAGCACTCGAAGGACTAAGGAGATTGTTTAAGCCAAAACACGTATTTTTACAAATGGGGAAATAGATTTCTGAACAAGATTTGGAGTCAGGTTGGCCTCTTTAGATCAACTCCTTCCTTCCCCCATTTGAATTGCCATTATGGAGAGACTAACTAGAAGACCACTATCTATCACTAATACATTGCATAGAATAAAAGAAGTCCTGGAGTAAGAATTCTAGGCAAAAACTGGATAGGGTATAGAAGGAGAAATTAGTTTAGGTGGGAAGGCTGGAGGCTGGAGAATTAGATTGTCACAGCCAGCTCTACTTTGTAAAAGGATTTCCTGATGAAACGAGTTGGCTCAACTTCTGGGTGCTGGTTTGGACTAATTAATGAAGTGAGTACCTCATCCTGGAAATGGACAGATGGAACTTCACCTCCTGAATGGTGAGTCCTTAGGTGTCTATTCATTTATTCAGAATTGATAAAAGAAATGCCCTAATTATTTATTACCTACTCACTGGTCACCAATGTAGAAGGATATGTCCTTTAAGGTTACCAGTTATAGATTGGTTACAGTTTACATCAGTAGAGGGCATGCTATATTAGAAGTTCCTATGACAAGGAAATTACAGGTCCATGACAAATTACAAAGCAGACTGACTACTACATTTTTTCTCATCAAATATTTTAATTTGGATGATTAAAGTATCTAACTCTTGGCCCTATTTGAAAAAAAATTCTTTTTAAAATAAGAAAGAATGGGAGAAATAAAATTCCCTTAGTAAAAACTTATCTTTTTTTTTTCTATCACACTACTTGGTTGTTATTATATTTCAGTTTAGGAAAGTAGAAAACAGTGATGTTCTTGCTTTATCAGTAGGTAGGTTTTCAGAGATGGATATTGGAGTTGCTGCTTACAGAGATCCATCCTCCATATCACTGTTTATAAAGTTCTGATCCAGTCCTGATCTCCCTGAATTTTAGAATTCTATGAGATGCTCTCTGAGTTTTTTCATCTAAGTCAAACAGAGCCCTTTCCTTAATATATTTAGCAGATTTGATTTAACACTTTATAATCACAAACTATTTCACACACAGTCCTTTATCTTCATTGAAGTTCTGTAGCAGTAGCTAGCACTAACATCAGTGTACAGATAAAGAAAAGGAGACTTAAGAGAGACTAATTTGCCATATATATATCTATGACAAGTGATAGCAGGGGTTCTTTATGCTCTATCATGTCATAGACATGTTCTTTTTCTTTCCATGGGAATTTGAGGGACTAAGGTGATCCCTTAAGTAGGATTTTGAAACTCAATTAATGAGCAGGGATGGGAATGAAGAAGTAGGGCAGGAAAGAAAGAAATCTGCTGGTCTCATCTTACCCAATTGTACTTCCTGACCCATGATTTTACCCTCATCCCATAAAGTCCAGTTGAATCTCCAGTTACTTTAGTTTATATTGTGAGAGACTGAGTATGAACTCCACCCTCCCCATTCTTGCTGCTGGAGACAAGCTATCGCAGGACTCATCTTTCCATTCTGTTCCAGGCTACTGATTGAAGGAGCTGGTTGTGCTCGTTTATCCTCTGATGGCATTTCTAGTGACAGTTGTATGTCTTCTAGAAATTATATATGCAGCAAGGAAGACAGATGTAGCTAAAGAAAGAATGGCAGTCACATCCAAGGAGTATGGCATTTAAAGAAATGTAGGTTTTTCTTGCTGCACACAGTAGTATATACAATGGACACTTCCCTTCCTCTCAAACACTTTATGATGAAAATATATGTGAGAATTTGGGGTTTCCTTTGTTTCATGTTATTTTTTAATACAGTACTATGTGTGGTGAGGCACAAGGGCAAGGGAGTAGTATTGTGATTCCTGCTCTCTCTTGTGATTTGTATTATGATGGAGAATGGGCGCAGGGTGGGGGGGGGGAGAAAGGAGGTTATGAGTGGTTATATGAGTACACAAACTGTCCAAGAAGTTTAAGTCAAGTATCATTTTGGACAGATTATGAAACACTTCATCCTTTCTCCTGAACCTCATGAGAACAAGGCCATTTGTAAACATAATGAGGTGACATCTATAACCAGGACAAGGGGTGGCAATTAGAACAACTGTATCCGAACTATTTTTATTACATCCCAAACTGAAGGATAGTCCAGATGTGAATATTTAATACTATCTGGCAAACCTTTGTGAAGAGTCTTGAGTAGTCTAAGGAGAAGGCAAAAAAGATCAGCTTCCTCTGGTCAAAGTTTAAACAGTCTTTGAAGTGAGAGAAGCTTTTCAGATGTATTCTAATTTTACCCCAATTTGAAGCATGAACTTCCTCAACATTATTGTCCTAACAGTGTCTTAACTCCCTAAAGTAATTGTGCTTCATTTTGCTGCTTTTGTTTCCATAGTCTTTAGTTTAAAATAATGATAATAATAATAAATGCCTAATTTTGTACCTTTCTTGAATTGTTTTTTATTTTCTTCATCGCTGCATAAGAGAGACAGTTATGTGCTCCACTATCACAGTTATAATAAAATGTTCATATTCTAAGAGCAAGTACTAAAATAAAAATTTAAGCCTTCTCCCTGTACCTAAAACTACCTTCTAAAGGAATCTAGAAACTAACTAGTGTTGTTAAATCTATATATGTGTTAAATCTTTATCTAAGAATCAAACTGTTTATAAGCAGACTATTCCATTCTTCCAGAACCCGAGATCTATGAATTACATGTATATATATATATGAACAAAATGTATAGAATAAAAAAGTTACATTGAATTACAGTTGTTAACTGTATTTTAATATAATTAATTTTATATCACTTTTTAACATTTCAATACAACTATATGTCAATGTAGCTGATTTAAAAAAATTTTCCATATGCATTTTGTTTTATGCATCCAAAAGTGTGATCCTGAGAAGTGATCCATAGTGTGTGGAGATTAAAATTATCCCACCTACGATAAAAGAAATTGAGGCAGATCTCTGAGCCAATGGCACTTTAAAAAGTCTGTGAAGCCTTCTAATGAAGTGGACTTTAGATTTTCCTCATGATCTGAGATGCCTCCTCTTTCCAGGGCTTTATTTTATTATTATTATTATTTTTTTTTGTTGTAGAATTAGATGTCTAGTCATTCAAGAACAACTATACCAAATACAGAATAATTCCATTGATTGAAATGTTAAAATAAACAAAATAATATATCAGCAGGGTTACAAGTTGGATGAAATAAGGAAGATATCCATACAAGACAGTCAGGCTTCTCCTTAATCTGAACAGGAAGAAATGATATAAGCTAATCCAGTCAATGATCTAAGTGGTCATAAGATGGTTACCTGTTCCTTTTGGACAAAGGATCAGTCTAGAGGTACAAAAATGTTTTTGGGGAATTTCCATGTAGTCGTGATCTCTGTCACACTGGGTTTGGTCACAATGACAAGGAAAACAAGGGTGGAGGTCTTTAGTTAACTTCCTATGATTAAGCAAGTGAATTCAGAATCTGTAGTGCACAGCCCTGGGGTCAGTTTTATGTACAGAACTTTGATATGATTCTATCAAATTGATTAATATTGATTGGAATAGAGTAGAGATCCAAATGAATTGCTTCTCACAAGAGGCTTAACCAGACTTCCAAAGAGATCCATGACACACATAAAATTAAGAAGCTTCCATTTTATCAGAAGCATCTATTTAAAACCATCAACAAGCATCATATGCAATGGGAATAAACTAGAACCATTCCCAATAAGATCAGGAGTGAAACAAGGTTGTCCACTATTATCATTACTATTCAATATTTATTAGAAATGCTAGCTTTGGCAATAAGAGAAGAAAAAGAGATTAAAGGGATTAGATTAGGTACTATGGAAATCAAATTATCACTCTTTGCAGATGATATGATGGTATACTTAGAAAATCCTAGATAATCAACTAAAAAGCTACTAGAAACAATTTACAACTTTAGCAAAGTTGCAGGATACAAAATACATCCACAGAAATCATTAGCATTTTTATATATTACCAAAAAATTTCAATAGCAAGAGATACAAAGAGAAATTCCATTTAAAGTAATTGTTGGTAATATAAAATATTTGGGAGTCTATCTGCCAAGAAAAAGTCAAGAACAATATGAACATAGTTACAAAACACTTTCCACACAAATAAAGTCAGATCTAACCAATTGGAAAAATATCAAGTGCTCATACTAATATTAGCTCAGGCTAATATAATAAAAATGACAATACTACCTAAATTAATCTACTTAGTATCATACCAATAAAACTCCCAATAAATTATTTTACAGAGCTAGAAAAAAATATTAACAAAGTTCATCTGGAAGAATAAAAGGTCAAGAATTTCAAGGGAATTAATGAAAAATGCAAATGAAGGTGGCCTAGCTATACCAGATGTAAAACTATATTACAAAGCAATGATCATCAAAACCATTTGGTGCTGGCTAAGAAATAGAGTGTTTGATCAATGGAATAGGTTAGGTTCACAGGACAAAATAGTCAATGACTATGGTAGTATAATGTTTGACAAACCCAAAGACCCCAGCTTTTGGAATAAGAACTCACTACTTGACAAAAATTGCTGGGAAAATTGGAAATTAGTACGGCAGAAACAAGGCATTGACTCACACCTAACACCATATACCAAGGTAAGGTCGAAATGGTTCATGATTTAGACATAAAGAGTGACATTATAAGCAAATTAGAAGATCTGAGGAGGAGAAGGAAGGTATTTGTGGCCAAAATTTTGTGGCCAAAGAAGAATTTGAATATGTTATTGAATGAAAAATGTATAATTTTGGTTATATTGGTTAAAAAGTTTTTGTACATACCAATTCAGACAAAATTAGAAGACAAGCAATAAACTGGGGAGAAATTATATTCAAGGGTTCTGATAAAGGCTCATTTCTAAAATATATAGAGAATTGATTGAAACTTAAAAGAAAAGTGTTGAGTTGATGCCCATCAGTTGGAGATTGGCTGAGAGTGTTATGGAATATTATTATTCTGTAAGAAACAATCAGCAGGATGATTTCAGAAAGGCCTGGAGAAACTTATATGAACTGATGTTAAGTAAAGTGAGTAGAACTAGGAAATCATTGTACATGACAACAAGATTTTATGATGATCAATTCTGATAGATGTGGCTCTTATCAACAATTCAGGCCAGTTCTAATAATCTTGTGATGAAGAGAGCCATCTACACCCAGAGAGAGGACTGTGAGAACTGTGTATCACAACATAGTATTTTCTCTCTCTTGTTATTTGCTTGCATTTTTTTTCTCATTTTTTCCCTTTTTGATCAGATGCAACATGATAATTATGGAAATATGTATAGAAGAATTGCACATGTTTAATATATATTGAATTTCTTGCCATATAGGGGAGAGAATGGGAGAAAGGAAAGGAGAAAAATTTGGAACACAAAGTTTTGCAAGGGTGAATGTTGAAAATTATCCATGCATATGTTTTGAAAATAAAAAGCTTTAATAATAAAAAGAAGCTTCTGTTTTAGAAGGCTCTGTCAACACAAATAAAATTGTATATTTCCCATAAGTTACAGAAGGCTCATGGTTGGATGAGAATAGCTGGAGAATATTAGCCAATGGAAAGAGAAATTTGAGGCAAGGGGACCAGTTTGAAATTTATTGTATTGATCCAGACGTAAGATGATGAAAGTTTGCATCCAGGTAGCAGTTATGTGAATAGAAAGAAGGAGATATATTTATGACATCTCATGGAAATAGAATCTGTAATATTTGACCATAGATTGATATATAGAGTGAGTATGAGTGAGGAGTCAAGGATGTCATGGACTTTGAAAGCCTACATGATTGGGAAGCTTGTGATGCACTTCATAGTAACAAGTCTGGGTAGGAAAAAATGAGTTTATTTTTAGACACATTGAATTTGAGATATCCAAGAGGTAAACGGGAATGTGAGACTTATTAAGTGAGTAATTTTTCAATGATATCTTAGAGGAAAAGAACAGCTCCTGAACAGAACTTAGGCATCCTCATGTGGTTTACTAAAAATATTATTAATAGCCAGAAGAGGTCTCTAGAGGACTAGAGTTGAAGGTGATTTTCTGTATTGCTTGAGTTAAGTCTCCATCAGCTTGCCATCTGGATAATTCAGAAGCTTGTAACCTCAGATTAGCTTGTGGAATAGATGGGAAGCATAAAAACTCCCAAATAGCTTTTAAAGGTTGTGGCATGCAAGATGGAGTGTTAGTAATCCAGATGGTCTAGTAGATCAATCAAAACTTACCAGTCTTCTCTTTTCATATAGACAAGATCCTATTTCTGACAAATAACATTAATGTTACTTTTTGATTCCTAGAGTAGTGGGGTAGTGATTAGCATCAGATAAGAATATGTATCTTTTTAAACTCAACTTATAATATAAAAATCTGTTAGGATTTAAGAGCTAAACAAAACAAACACAAAAGACTACTCCATTTGGGTCAAGGTGGTTGTTGTTGTTCAGTTATGTCCTACACTTTGTGACTTTATTAGGCGTTTTCTTGGCAAAGACAGTTAAATAGTTTGCCATTTTCTTTTCTAGATTATTTTACAGATGAGAAAACTGAGGCAAACAGGTTAAGTGACTTGTTCATAGTCACATAGCTAGTAAAGTGTCTGAGACTAGATTTGAACTCAGGAAGATGATTCTTTTTCACTTCAACCCTGCATCCTATCCACTGCCCTACCTGGTTTCTCTGGGATCAGAGTGGTATTATATATAAAACTTTGGGGGTTTGAAGGATGGTTACATAATAGTATACCAATTATTTCACAAGATTATTCAAGGAATCAAGGAATTGCAGAATTCCAACACATTCTTCAAAGAATCTATACTCCAATGTAAACAATAAAAGGTTCATTTGCCTAAAAACCTCCATGAAGTAGATTCCATTCCACTTTTGTATTATTCTAATTGTTAGGAAGTTTTTACCCTGATATTGCCTAAATCTGTCTCTCTGCAACTTCTATCCACTGCTCCTTATTTTATTTTCTGGGACTAAACAAAATAAATCTAATCGCTTTCACAGGATAACCTTTTAAATATTTCAAGACAGTTATAATGTCCCTTCCTAATCCTTCAATCCCTTCCACCTCATATAAGTCTTCTGTTTAATATGCCCACTTCCTGGCATGGCATGGACTCAAAGTTGCTCAGCATCTTAGTCAGTCCTCCTTTGAATGTTTTCCAACTTATTAAATACTCCTAAAATTTTATGGCTCAAAGTAAATACATTACTCGATCTGTTGTCAGATCATAAGATATCTGTTATGTGTATCAAATGACATAACACATGGAAATATGAACACTTAAATTTAAACTATGATAGTCATGATGGGGATAGCAATGATAGTGCTGTATACTCATTGGGAAATATATTATGACTGAATTGATTGAATTTTCCAGTTTTTGTTGATTTTATTTGTGGTTATCTAGGCATAATCTTTTTATAGAAAACTTTTTTTGCCCATTGATTTTTGTTTGTTTATTGGGTTCCATTTGCTTATTGCTTAGAAATTGTTTTTTCCTTCATTTATTTTATTTTATTTTTTACTTTTTCTTTGTCAATTTGTTCACCGTGTCTTCATTCTTAACCTCATATTGATGTATCATCCTAACCACCACTATTTAGAAATAAAATTATTAATTAATTTTAACTAATGCTAGAAAATAGATACTTCCTTCTAGATTTGACCCTAAAATGAAAATGTAACATTACCCATAATGTGTCTAACCTCCTAATCAAAAATAATTTACTCTTGAAAAATGGTAACTTCCTGTTTCTATTAGGAGCTTCAATTAGTTTCCTATAAATGACAAAGTTCTTGAGCTATTATAGAAAGGAAACACAGATGTAGGGGTTACATACTCATTTACTTATATATAATTTCTGAGATGCCAGTGAAATTGCTCATTTTACTTGATGTTTAAATAGAATTAAAGAAAAGGAAAAGAAGGGAGGGAGGGCAAGAAATATTACAGGATAAAATAGCAAGATTATTAATGATTGAAGAAAGAAAGAGAAGGGAAAGATTCCAGGGTGATTCAGATTTTGGTGGTGGGTCCCTGATAGAATAGGGGAATATGAGAAGAGGAACAAGCTTTTTTGGGAGGAGGAAAATCTAGTTTTTGACATTTTGAGCTTAAGGTAAAACAGTTTTTATGGGTAGGCATGTTTGGTAGTTGGTTAGAGATATAGGTCTGAAATTCAGAAAGAAGATTTGAGCTTGAGATATAGCAATTTCCAAAACCTTGGAAATTTAATAAATTTCATTTTTATGTTATTTGGTGTCAGGATATTGAATCAGATCTGAGTTAAAGTATTGACTTTGATATATTGACTGTTGTGATCCTGAGCACATCATTTAGTCTTTCTGTATTCTAACCAATGCTCTGACTCTAAATTGCAAAGTTACATTATTAGAAGGAATTTCCTCACTGGGAGTTCCCTCAATAAAATCACAAATCATTATTGATAATATCCTGTAGTTTTCTTTCTGTATATTAACTTTCCTGTATTTATGTATCAGCACCATACTTTTTCATAGAAAAAGTTTGTTAAAGTGTCCTTTTCTCATTTTTGCAAACAATTCACTTAAAAATCTGTGTTAATGCTTGTTTTATTTTTGCTTTCTTAAGTGGGGAAGTTAATTTATACTTTGATCAGTTTTTCTTTCTAAGATTTAATTGTTTAGTGTCCAGAACTCTGAACTTGAAACAAAGGATTTTACAAGGTGTTAAGTCAGTGGAATTGATAGAGACAATAGTTATCTAGTTTAGCATGGCGCAGTATGAATATTTAATCCTACAACAAATAATGGTTTCCTAGTGATATAATGATTGCTTTATGTTCAGTGGAGAGCATATAAACTAGGAGCCTTAGCCAGGATTTATTTGGAGAGATTCAGAGGGCAGAGAAGAAAGGCAGGAGCTCAAGCTCTGGGAACCAAGGAGAGAAATAGGCCTTTAAGAAAGCTAACCTGACCCCAGGAAAAGAGACAAGACTTTGAAAGAGATAATAAAGAATTTGAACTTTAACCCCTGGCTTCTTGTGTGGTGATTACTCTCCTGAAAAGAAGGCTGCTCCCAGAAACTCCAAGGAAACCAAACAGAGAGCATTACATTTTGGTGCCTGAGTATGGAATCAAGAACCTTCATCTGTGAATACAAGAAGGAAACTTTGTAAAGGATTAAACTAGTGCTTCAGCTGAAATAGGATAGATGTTTAGAAAAGAGCCTTTTCCAATTCAAGGAAAATGTGTAGAGAGCATTGTCAGACTTATGAAAAGCCAAGGTTTGATTGTAACTTGGGAGCAGATCATTGAACTTTTAGAAACTGTACAGTACACATCTCCTTGGTTCTCTAAGGAAAAATAATTAGATCCTGATGAGTGGAAATTAGTAGGAGAACAACTATGTGAATACTACAGTAATAGTGGACCTGACTCAATTTCCAAAGAAACACTTTATACATATAACTTAATACAACTGGCTTTAAGAAATTATGTAAGTATTAGAATAAGAAAAAAGAAAAAAGAGCAGGAGGGGGAAGATCCAAATAAACTAGGTAAAAAGGATGAAGAATCAGATAAGAATGGAGTTAAGTAATTGGAGTGTGATGCTTCACAGCAGGAGCCATTAGGGCATTCTTCATCCCCTGACCTACCTCCCTCAATTAGAAGGAGTAGGGTAGAAGGAGAAGGAGGGTAAGGGGCAGTAACACAATCATACCACCTATTAAACAGCCTATTACAAGATTTCAAAAGGCATCAGTTAAAACAAAAAAAAGAAGGACAGGATATATCTGATTTAAAAATAAATGCATACCTTGTGATTGAAGAGCTTGACTCTTCAGGTCAACAAAGGAGAAGATACACTGCCTTTGATCTGAAAAAAAATTAAGGATTTGAAAAAGGGTTGCAGTCTTTATGGGGCTACATTATCTTATGTTAAGATGTTACTAGAGAAATAGGCTTATGAAATCTTAACCCCTATGATTGGAAATCCATAGCAAGGACATGTTTAGAACCTGGACAAAACTTCTTGTGGCTTTCAGAGTATTATGAATTATGTAGGGTACAAGCCCAACAAAATAAGCAAACTGGAGTTAATATCACTTTTGACCAACTAGTAGGTGAAGGTCAATATGCAGACAATTTAACACAGATTAATTACCTTATGGCAGCATATGAGCAAATTGCTGCTGCTGCTGCTATAAAAGCTTGGGGTTCCCTTCCAGGGGAAAAAGATCGAGGGGAAGCCTTCACAAAAATAGAGCAAGGAACCAATGAACCCTGTGCTGATTTCATGGGATGTTTGCAAACAGCTGTCACAAGAACCATTGGAGAAAATGCAGCTACAAGAATTATGATAAGACAACTGGCTAAGGAAAATGCTAATTAGATTTGCAGAAGAATTATATGGGGAGTACACAAAGATGCTCCTTTAGAAGAGATCATAAGACATTGTGCCACAGTGGGCATAAATGTCTATTATATTCAGGCTATGACACAAAATATGGGAAGACAGGGTCCCTCTTGGCAAGGGACCTCAAGAGAAATTCATCAATGCTTTCAATGTGGGAAAGTAGGACATCTCAGAGCTCAATGTAGGCAAAAAGATAGAGTGAGAAGACACAGTGAGAGAAGACCTAAAACCCCATGTCCAAAATGCCATAGGGGCTTCCACTGGGCCTCAGACTGTAATCTGACCCAGGGAAATAAGAGGCGGAGCCCAGCTCCAAGGTCTCAACCAAAAAACAGGTGGGGCATGATGGCAAAGGTTACACCCAGAGAATTGTTAGAAGTTCAGGACTCTGATATGATCAATCAGTCAAAAAGCAATCAGATGGCAGAAAGGGATTACATGATCAGGCAGCAGAAAAGCAATCATATGTCAGAAAGAGATGACAATTGGGGAGAATGCAGGCTTTTTAATCCAACAGAAGGGCAGTGTCCAGTGAAAGCAGCTCCAATGTAATTGCAGGTGATGTGAAGTTTTCCAGAAAGTGGTGAATGGAAGGGACCAGATACATTAACTGCTTGGAGAAAAGGGTTTGCTTGTATTTTTACAGATGGAGGAAGAATCAGATAGGTGCCAAAAAGCACCTGGAGAGAGACAGAAAAAAGAGAAAAATCTCAAAACAAAGGAGAAGACCTAAAAAACATCTGATATTGAAAGAGCATAGCTGATAATGAGACTATTACAGAACTTCAAAACCAGCAGGAATCATTGGATTCTCTGAGACATGATGACACTATTGGAGGACTTCAAAATTTGCAGGAATCATTGGATTCCCTAAACACATGAAGTAATGGACAATAGATTCCTTTTGGACTATTTCTAGGACTTACAAATATGTATAATTCCTCAGGTTGATTCATGTTATTTGTTACATCACTACTAGCCTATGTTATTATGTGCTTATGAAATTTATGTAATTATGTGTAATACCTCCCATGTTGATATTACATATACCTATTTCAAATGAAACTCTTCAGAAACCCTATAATCTGATTTGATTTCCCATTTCTTTTGGTGTTTTCATCTTTCTTCCTAAGATGTCAGGGGTGTGATCATCTCTTTTTGTGGTGTTTTCACCTCCTTGAGAAGTCAGGAAGAGTGACCACTTATGTTCTAAAAACAAAAGTAAGTGGGAGATGTTGTGGGCCAGAACTCTGAACTTGAAACAAAGGATTCTTACAAGGTGTTAAGTCAGTGGAATTGATAGAGACGATGGTTATCTAGTTTAGCATGATTCAGTATGTTAGACTTAATCCTATAACACATAATGTTTTCCTAGTAATATAATGATTGCTTTATGCTCAGTGTAGAGGATTTATTTGGAGAGATTCAGAGGGCAGAGAAGACAGGCAGGAGCTCAAAGTCTGGGAACCAAGGAGAGAAATAGACCTTTAAGAAAGCTAACTGGGCCCCAGGAAAGGAGACAAGACTTTGAAAGAGATAATAAAGGATTTGGGCTTTAACCCCTGGCTACTTGTGTGGTGATTACTCTCCTAAAAAGAAGGCTGCTCCCAGAGACCCCAAGGAAACTGAACAGAGAACATTACAGTTTAGCATTTCTATTTTTTATTTTGCTAATGGAAGATTTGATAGGTTTATACATTTAATTTTTGGTTATGTTTTCAGTTTTGTTAGCACAAAATTGTGAATAGTAACTTCTAATGACTTTATTTCCTCACCATTGATTGAGGATTCCTACTTGCCAGTTTTGATACAGATAAATTAATTTTCCTCTCTCTCTTTTTAAAAATAAAATCAAGGGTCAGCTAGGTGGTACAATAGATAGAGCAGTGGTCCTGGAGGAAGAACGACTTGAGTTCAAATTCAAATTCAGACACTTGAAACTAGATGTGTGGCCCTGAGTGAGTCACTTTACCCCAATTACCTTGTCAAAAAAATACAATCAATTGATAATTTGTAATTTTTATTTGTCTTTTAAAAAATAGCTTGACATCATTAGCTTAATCATCTTTTGGTTTCAATTTTGTCCATGTCTCTTTTTAGTTTAAAATTTTTCTATTTTCAGCTTGTTGGATTACTACTTTGTTGATTGTTTAGAATTTTTTAAAGTTACATTAGTTATTATTCTTCATTTCTTTTTCTTTGGATGGTATAAGCTGTAACATGCCCTCCTGGCAGTTACAATTACCAGTCTGTCCTAGGCCCAACAGAGTACCTTTGACCACTGACCTTTGCAGTGTCAACTCTACCCAGCTCACCTCCTCTGAGGCCTTCAAAGGTCTCTGACCATGATCACTTGAATCTATAGTTCAATAACCGGTAGCACATTCAAGAACAGCCACGTGTAATCTTAAAAGCCTTTATTATACCTACTCACATAAAATGCCCTGACTTGTTGGTTCCCTAGTGAACACCTGGTCAGAAGACCCACGTGTTCACTACCAAACTCCTTACCTCTCGGTTATCCATCCGCTTGGCTTGGCTAGGCTACCCCAGGTTAGGGAGCCAGGTTAAAGAGAGCGACTGCTGCCTGCAGTGGGCTTATAAAGGGCCTGTGAGGTCACACACACAGCCAATCAGCGAGAGAGTCACCCATTACAAAGCTATCTCAATATGTCCAAGATCCCACCCACAGGGCAGTCCTAATATCCACAGAGAATACTTCCTGGGGCACTCAATCTCCTGTTGCACCATGTCCGCCCATTTAAAGGGCCCTCACAATTCCCTTCTTTTGTTTTGCGGGAACCGCATCCTTACAATAAGCTTTCAGTGAGATAAAGTTCATGTAAGAATTGGTTTGGCAACATGTTATAAATTTGGTATCTTGAAAGGATGAAAAAAGTAGTTGTTAAGATCTTTCTAAGCATGGGAGATACAAATAGAAAATTGGCAACACCCCTAGTTTTTAAATAACACACTTTAATTGAAGATGATGCATAAAAGATCAGAGTTCAACTACATAACAAATGGATAAATATAGAAGTCCTAAGTATTCTAAAAGTAGAATAGGCCAAAATCTTAGTAGGTCAGATAACAGCACCAGGGATCTACAAGACATAGAAAAAGATAATACAGTAAGGTCTGAAGGATCTTGGAAGGTAGTAATAAGGCAGATAATAATGCCTCAGTTCTCTATCTCACTTTTCTCTCTTAGCTTTACTTCTATCTCTTCAGATTTTTTTCTCCTATGCCATATAAATCTCTTTAATGTGAAAACTCCCACCACCCTTGAACTTCATGTATTAGAAATGGCTTCTGTTTCTTTAGCTTCTCCATCTAATTGGTTGATTTCTCCTAGAACTTCCATTTTAAGGATTTATATTTCCATTATCTCCAGACTATATTCCTTAGGGGCAATATAGAATTTTCAAATGTTTAAGAGTTTTTGTGTTAAAAGAGGAATTAGATTTATTCTTCTCGGTCCCAGAGCACAGAATTAAGACCCATAAATAAAAAGTTAAAAGAGGAAAATTATAGTTCAGTAAAAGAAATTGATTGTCTGGAAAGGTAGTAAGTAGTGTCATTGGTGGCCCTTGAACATGAAAACCCATTAGGATCACTTCTTAATGATATTGTTTTAGAAAGAATTGGTGTTTTAGTCTGGATTTAATTATATGACTTTTGAGATCTCTTTTAATTTTTGAAGTCTAGAACTCAGAAGAAGTTGAGTTTTGATTATTAGGAAGTTTGTTCATGTCTTTCTGAGAATTGTGAAGAGTGGAAGAATGTAAATAAGATTATAAAGAAGCAAGTAGATAGAGTTAAAATTCATAGTAGTTTCAGACTTTGCTCATTATCCAGGGTTAAGGTTCAAAAATACATACCACTCCTTAACACAGTTTTAAGCTATTAAAGCTTAAATATCTTTGGGACATCTTGTATATATTTTTATTTCTTAAGTTACCAGTTACCTTTCTTCTTCAGGACTTAATTTTCCTTTTTTCAGTATGAAATCCCCAGAATTATGCTTTTCAAAGCATCTAGTATTCTTTGGATGATTTACTTTATTAAACTTATTTGATAGACTTAAAGTCCATCAATTTTGGTCTAAGCAGATAAAGAAAAATCATGCTTTCTCATCTTACATGAATTACTTACTCATCTTCAGAGTACCTATAGTACAAAAACAAAACCCTATTAGCCCCTATGTACAGTGTTCTACTAACATGCTGATATTTTTAGCAACTATAATTGATACTATTAATGATTATAATAGTGCCTTTGCCATATGATTCTATTTTATTTCCTCTTCTGGTCTCATTCCCTGCTCTGTCCCCCACCCACTGCTTTTTCCCTTATATAATGGAACATTGTCTCTTCATGTGGTATTAGGGAAAAGAGCACCCAAACTTTTTTTGAGCTTCACATTCATATCTTCAGAAGTGGTTTAAATGCTTCCTGTTTGAAAACTAAGACAAATGTAAACATGGAGTATAAATTTCCGGAGGTTGACTATTGAGATCAATAAGAAAATGTACCTATCTTTGATGAAACCCCCAGGGATAATACAGAAAAACCACCTCATTCATATCTTGTTAAGTTTCAATCGTATGGCCCAAAATGTATTCCCCTACTATAAAAAAGAATCTACTTAGAAAGAAGCCTAACTTTATTAAAGGATAATTAGCTTTTAAAAGCTTTTACAATGGGAAATTTCATTCAAAATTATTGCAATAAAATATAACATTTATTCCTATTCAAATACTTAGAGAGGAGCACACTCTTCCTTATATTACTTCCAAAGTTTTACTTCACATTTTACTATAGTGATTTAGAACATTTTCTCCATTACTTTTCTTAATTTTGATTTGCTTCATCTGAAAGTCACCTATTTGTATCCTTTGAGCATTTATCAATTGGGAAATGGCACTTAATTTTTTTTTTATAACTTTGACTCAATTCTCTTTATATTTAAGAGATGAGGCCTTTATCTGAGAAACTTGTTTCAAAATTGGAATGAGACCAGAAAAGGAAATGAAATAGAATCATATGGCAAAGGTAGTATTATAATCATTAGTAGTATCAATTATAGTTGCTAAAATATCAGCATGTTAGTAAAACTCTGTACATAGGGGCTAATAGGGTTTTGTTTTTGTACTACAGGTACTCTGAAAATGAGTAAGTAATTGATGTCTGATGAGAAAGCAGGATTTTTCTTTATCTGCTTAGACCAAAATTGATGGACTTTAAGACTCAAATAAGTTTAATGAAGTAAACCATCCAAAGAATACTAGATGCTTTGAAATGCATAATTCTGGGGATTTCAATACTGAAAAAAGAAAATTAAGTCCTGAAGAATAGTTTTTCTAACTACTGTGTGTTTCCCTCCATCCTATTTTTCTTCTCTTCTCACACTGTCCCTCCTCAGAAGTGTTTTGATTCTGTCTACTGCCTGCCCCAATATGCCTTCCTGTCTATCAACCACCCTTCTCCCTGCTATTTTCCTGTAGGGTAAGACAGACATATTTCTATGCACAACTGAGCTGGTATGTTTTTCTCTCTTTGGGCCAATACTGATGAGAATAATGTTCACACCCTGCCCTCAACTTTCCTCATCTTCACCTCTATTGTAAAAGCTTTCTTACTTCTTTTATGTAAAATAATTTACACTATTCTAACTCTTCCTTTTCCTTCTTCCAGTGCATTCCTCTTTCTCATCCCTTAATTTTATTTTTTTAGATATCACCCTATCATATTCAATTCATATTTATGCCCTCTATGTGTAGTCCTCCTAATTGCTCCAATAAAGAGAAAGTTCTTTTAAGTTACAAGTATCATCTTCCCATGTAGGAATGTAAACAGTTTAATTGTATTAATTTTTTTATGATTTCTCTTTCCTATTTACCTCTACATGCTTCTCTTGCTTCTTGCATGTAAAAATCAAATTTCCTATTTAGCTCTTGTCTTTTTATTAGGAATGCTTGAAAATTCTCTATTTCCTTGAATATCCATTTTCCCCTGAAGGATTATACTCTATTTTTCTGGATAGGTTATTTCTGATTGTAATCCTAGCTCCTTTGCCCTTCAGAATACCATATCCCAAGCTCTCTGATCCTCTAATGTAGAAGCTGCTAAATCTTCTTCTGTTATCCTGACTGTGGCTTCATGATATTTGGTTTATTATTATTTTTATTATTATTGACTACTTGAAATATTTTCTTATTGGCCTTGGAGTTCAAGAATTTATCTATAATATTCCTAAAATTTTCATTTTGGAATGTCTATTAGGAGGTTATTGGTGGTTTCTTTTAATTTTATTTTGTGCTCTAGTTCTAGAATATCTGGGCAGTTTTACTTGATCATTTCTTGAAAAATATTGTCTAGGGTTTTTTTTTTAATCATGATTTTTCAGGTAGTCTGGTAATTCTTAAATTATCTTTCCTTAGTCTTTTTTCTAGATTAGTTGCTTTATCTATGAAATATTTCACATTTTATTTTATATTTTTTATTCTTTTAATTTGATTATATTGTTTCTTGATGTCTCATGGAGCCATTAGCTTCTTTATGCCCAAATTCTAATTTTTAAAGAATTATTTTTTTCAGTTAAGTTTTATTTTTTTTCCTATTTGTCAGTTCTACATTTTAAGTAATTCTTTTCTTTAGTGAATTTTTGTCCACCTTTTTTCTTTTGACCAGTTCTGCTTTTTAAAGCATTCTTCTCTTTATGGATTTTTTTGTCTGTTGACTTCTTTTTCATGATCTTTTTATATCACTCATATATTTTCTCAATTTTACCATTTGACTTTTTAAATCCTTTTTGAGCTCTTTAAAGAATTCTTGAGACTAATTTAAATTTTTCTTTGAGGCTTTGACTTTGTTGTCTTTTGAGTTTGTGTTTGATTCTTTTTGTTACCATAATAAATTTCTCTAGTCAGGGTTTTTTTTTTTTTTTTTTTTTTTTTTTTTTGGTTTGCTCATTTTTCCAGCCTATTTCTTGACTTTTAACTTTATGATAAAATTGGGCTCTGCTCTTGGAATGGAAAAGGGACTGTCTCAAGCTTCAGGGTTTTTGTCCAGCAATTTTCAAAGCTAGTTCTTGAAGTCTGTAAGTTTTCAATTCTTCCCAAATGGTATGTTCTAAGGAGAGGTATACTACTTTACTGGTCTGTATTCTTGCCTGTGAATGATGACAAGCATTCTTTTTTTTTTTTTTTTTGCCATGGAATTGTGACCAGGGTCTCCACTTCCCTATGGCCCTAAGCTCTGGTACGATAGTGCTCCTCCTTGTTCTGGTTCCATAACCTAAAATCAGCACCTGAATCTGCATATAGACAAAGCATGAGTTCTGCACCTAGTGTCAGCAAAGAGACTCCTATAATCTCTGTCTGACCAGTGTCTGATTCCTTACTCTCTGGGATCTGAAAGTTCTGGAAGGCATCACTGCCACCACTGATTGAATCACCCTCAAGACCTATTGCCGGTTTACTGGGCCATGACCTACGCTAGACTATGTTCCACTTTTTCCCCATTATGACAGACATTTCCTGCTGACTTTCTAAGTTGTCTTAGGCTGAAAAATTCTATACTTGTGTGGATTCTGTCAAGTTTTTTTGAAGCATTATTCCAAGGCCAATAAGAAAATATTTCAAGTAGTCAATTAAGGAAAGTCCCTGCCTTTTTGTCACCATCTTGACTCCACCCTCCAAAATTTGTCATTCTAAGCAAATAGGCAAGGGTGCTTTTCGAATATGTTCCCAATCCATAACATTGATTAGGAGGCTCTGGGAATAATGAAAATCAGCTTTCAATTTAAGAAGGACACTTTGCCCTTATAGAATTCCCCTGACTATGTGGAACTCTCTTCAGAAGTATTTGTGACCTGGGATTGATAAAATATCATCCCTTCCCTCACAATTGATGAGCCAATCTAAACTGTAATAGGTCATAAGGGTTGGCATACATCCCTCTCCCATTCTGTAGAGATATAGAAATATCGTCTAAAAAGTCCACTTAACCAATAGGGTAAGATCCTGACAAAGACCAATATATTTGATAAAAAATAACTATCACTTTCTGAATTCTACATGTAAGAGATTTGTACTTGAAAATTTAAATACATCCAAATGCAAGTTAATATCCCAAAGTAAGGATAGATTTTTAAAAATGCTAATTTTGCCTTGTGATCCTGGATTGGGTCTCTTTCATTGTCTGTTGCTATTATATCTACAGGGGAATCAGAAACTGTGGAGACAAATAATTTCTGTCTACCCTGTGTCTGGAGAATAGAAAGAACCACAAACTAGGGAAGATGATTTTTGGAGACACAGAAATAAGTAAAAAATTAAAAATAAAAATAAAACAAATGTCTCTGAGAAAGAGGGCAGGAGCCTGGTTTCTACTGTACTCAGGGATGTGCAAATTTTTACTTACATTTTAGAAAATGGCAAACATTACAAATCAGGGTTTGATTTATCATTTATCACTTTTAATAGGCATGAGGTAATATCTCAGGGTTGTTTTAATTTTCTTTTCTATAATCAATAATGTTTTGGAACATTTTTATGTGACTATAAATAACTTTGATTTCTTTGAAAATTTCTTGTTTATATCCTTTACCTATTTATCAGTTGGGAAATTTTTATTTTTATAAAGTTGAGTTCTATACTCGAAATTATTTGAAAAATAAGGCTTTTTTCTCAATAGTATTTTACTATTCCAAACACATACACATTCATTTTTCTAAGATTTTGTATTCTAAATTTTTTTCCTTCCCTTTGTTGCCATTCTCCTCCCCAAGACAGCATGCAATCTGATATAGATTAAACATATGCAATCATTTAAAATATATTTCCATATTTGTCATATTGTGCAAAGAAAGAAACAGAAAAAAGGTGAAAATATACCATGCTTCAATTCACATTCGGTCTCTATAACCTTCTCTCTGGATTTGGATGGCATTTTCCCTCCAAATAATAATTCTATTAGAATTATCTTGGATCACTGCATTGCTGAGAAGAGCCAAGTCTATTACAGCTGATCATCCTAATGTATTCCTAATGTTATTGTGTATAGTGTTTTCCTGGTTCTGCTTGATTCACTCAATATCAGTTCAGATAAGACTTTCCAGGATTTTCTGAAATGAGCCTGTTTATCATTTCTTATAGAACAGTAACAATCCATTACATTCATATACCACAATTTATTCAGCCATTGTCCATCTGAAGGACATCCACTCAATTTCCAGTTCCTTGCCACTACAAAAAGGACTGCTACAAACATCTTTACATGTGTGGGATACAGACCCTCCCTTTATCCCAATTTTTTTCTGTTTCTTCTCTCTCTCTTTTTCTTGTCCTTTAACCATTGCCTTTCTTTTATCTGCCTCCTTTTTGTCATTCCCCTTCTTCCCCTCCTTTTTCTCTGTTGGAACACTTCTATACATAACTATGTGTATATATATATATATATATTCTTCCCACTTTTTTTTTTCCTGAGGCAGTTGGGGTTAAGTGACTTGTCCAGGGTTACTTAGATAGGAAGTATTGTGTGCCTGAGGCTGGATTTGACCTCTATTTCTCCTGATTGCTGGATCAGTGCTCTAAAAACTGCACCATTTAGCTGCTCTATTCTTCCCATTTGGAATTTTGATTGTAATGAGTTAGGTTCAGGCATGGTTCACCACTATCCCCACCACACCCATTTCACATTTTCTTCTATTTTTTCCCTTTATGTTAACTTTGTTTTATTATTTCTTGTGATTCATGGAATCATTAGCTTACATTTGCCCAGTGCTAAGTTTTAAGGAATATTTTTATTCAGTGAGATTTTCTACCTTTCCTTCTCCCAATTTGGCTTATTCTGTTTTAAAAGGAATTCTCTTCAGTGGATTTTTGTACCTCTTTTACTATTGATCCAATTTTTTTTTAAACATAGTATTTCCTTCTATATTTTTTGTGCTTTCTTTGCCAAACTGTTAATTCTCATTTGATATTTTTTTTTTATCACACTCATTACTTTTCCAATTTTTCCCCCACAGTCAGTATTATCTCTTTCTTTAACTCTTTGGGAAATTCTTGTTGGATATGGGTCCAATTAGGAGTTTTCTCTGATGCCTTTTTGGATAGATATTTTCACAATTTTGTGTTCTAAATTTATGTTTCTAGCTTCTCTACCATGGTAGTAGCTTTTCATGTTAAAGTTAGGCTCTGGCCACCTGGGGGTGCTTCAGGATTTGGGGTTTTGTTTGTGCTACTGTTTTTAGAGCGTTTTACAGGGATCTGCAAGTTGTTGGTGCTTCTAAGGTGGTACGATCCTAGAAGATTACTGTTCTCCTGGTTTGCACTCTGGTCTTTACCCAGGTTACCCTGGCAACCTGCAGTCACAAGCACTCCTTTTTGCTTTGGGACTGTGACTAGAGTCTTGTTCCCCTGTGATAAACCACCATCTCTCCTCTTTGTGACCCAGAACTACAAATGGACAACAGAGTTGCTAATCTTTGCCAGCTATGCTCAGTGACAATAAAAATTACTTTTAATCTCTTTCCAAACAGTTGTCTGACTTTCAAACCATCGCTGGGCTGAGAATTCCTGAAGCTGCTATCAAGGCTGCTTTTGCTATGTCCATGTGTGGTCTGGAGACAGGCCTTTAGCTCAGTATCATAGACTTCTGCAAACTTCTCCAATTTTTCTTAGTCCAGAAAAATGTCTTACCCTACCAGTGGTCCTCAAACTTTTTAAATAGGGGCCAGTTCACTGCCCCTCAGACTGTGGGAGGGCCGGACTATAGTAAAAACAAAAACTCACATTCTATCTCTGCCTCTGCCATTTGCCATAACACGGCAGGCTGCATAAACATCCTCAGAGGATTGCATTTGGCCCACGGGCCGTAGTTTGAGAACCCCTGCAACATTTGTTGGCTCTGCTGCTTTAAAATTTGATTTGAAGCATTATTTTAAGATTGTTTGGAAGAGAATGTTGGGAGAGTTCAGCTGAATAGCTGCCCCTAATCTACCATCTTTGACACTCATCATTATTTTACTGGTATTTGATATTATCTATCAGCATTTCATATTACTTCCTTCAAATTGAACTAATAGCCATTTGCCATGCTTGATTTTTAATTTCAAGCATTCACATATCTATTCCACAAGCTTACAATGAGTATCTCTACCTCCCATAGTTCTTATCTTCTTTCAAAGTTCAGCTCAGGTATCTGACATCTACTCTGAGAATCCTTCCTTTCCTGTTTACCTCTTCTCTGCCCCCCAACTCTTTGTTGTTGTTCTCTCTTTTGTCAGATTACCTCATATTTACTTTTTTTGTGGTCAAGGTCTATCTTCTAGGAAAATATAAGCTCCTTCTGGGCAGGAACTCTATTTTTTAAAACAAATTTATTAGCAGTATTTCTACACAGTAAGTGCTTCATAATTTTTTTTCACACTGAATTGAATTGAATACTGTAAAGGGGATTTCTGTTATAACTAGGAGTCAGCCTTGGTTAACCTGTAGGATCCCTTCCAAATATTACATGATTTTATGTTCAAAATTAAACCAAACATTTGTGTTCCTCTTCACTAGTGATCTTTTTGGGAAGGGTAGAACATCATTGTTTAGGGAAAAATTCACTCTTTTGGTGGTATTTGGATTAAATGACATTTAAGATTATATGATTTCAAGGTCCAATTATATGATATTTCATTATCTCTATTACACACTAGGGGCGATTGATAATTGATGATTAATTGATTGATGTGTTGAATATTATTGTGATATTATATATAATATATATGTATTATTATTACATACATTAATTATGTGTGTATTATGTATTAATACTATATATTATATATCATATATATGTATATATCTATATCTATCTATCTATATATATATAATATGTATATTTAGAAAGAGAGAGAAAGACAATGACAGTTGAATATAGCTAGTGGATAGAGCTCCAGACTTAGAGTCAAGAAGATCATGAGTTCAAATTCAGCCTCAGATATTTATTAGCTTTGTCACTCACTCAATTTGTCTTGGTTCCCCTATTTGTAAAATGAGATTGAGAAGGAAATAGCAAATCATTCCGCGATCTCTGCCAAGAAAATGCAAATGGGATCATGAAGAGTTAGACATGACAAAAAATAACTGAACATTTAATATCAAACCCTATTGACCTAATATGTTTGATGATATATTTTGTTTTCAGGTCTGTAGCCCTGACCTTTTGGGAAAAAAAAGATTGTATTTTTAAAAATGTGATGTATGATATCAACATATGTATTCCATCTCTGCTGCAATAGCTTCTAACACAGTCAAGAGTAACCAAGAAACCTGAATTTGAAAATTGTAGCCAAGAGAGGATATAAGTACAAGTATGAGAAATTATTGCCTCTGCTCTTTACTCCCTTCATTTTCTCTTTTCCTTTCTCACTCTGTGTTCCATTTCCTCTTCATTCTAGGAACTGTTCTTTGTTTTGAACTTTTTTCTTACCACAAGGAGACATCACTAGAATCACCTATTGCCACATTCTAGAAATCAATTGAGCAAGAGAATAAGAAAAGCTGTTTCACAAATGAGGAATGTGATGTCAGCAAATACAAGAAGAGAAAAGAGGAAAATTAGGAAAGAGTTAAGATTAAAAGCAAAAAATTCACTGGAAAAAAAAAACTATGAGAAAAGTAACAACCTTGGGAGGAAAGGGAAAGTAAGACTTCAAATTCAATGTAGAAAATTAGAGAGATTCATAAAAATAGGGACTGCATCTTCTGAGGTGTTAGTTAAGTAAGTAGAATGACTTTTGTGGGAAGGTGGTGCTATATTCATAAGAGGGGAAAAGAGGATAAAGGAAAAAAATAGAAATAGAGAGTATGGGATAACATGTATGATGAAAATGTGCCAGTTTGGGCAGTGCTGTGGACCAAAATACTTTCTACATAGAGATACTGACTCATAAGTTTAAGTCAAAAAACATTTTTCCTCTCTCACCCACATCACAGCCACAAAAGTGTTTTAAGTGATAATTATTTCATGAATGGAATCTGTTGATCACTTTCTACTCATTGTTATTCTTTTCTCTCTAGGTTTTCAGATACACTCTCTCTTGGTTCTCTTCCTACCTATATAATTGCGCCTTATCAGTCTTCTTTGCTCAATTCTTCTCCAAATTATTATCAGAATGTACAGCTCTGGAGTAAAAAACATTCATCTTCCTGAGCCCAAATCTGGCCACAGACACTAATTGGGTGACCCTAGGCAATTCTTCATCTGTAAAATGAGCTGAAGAAGGAAATGACAAAGCACTTCAGTTTCTTGGTCAAGAAAACCTCCAATGGGAATGGGGGGTCCTGACATTACTGAAACAACTGAACAAAAACAATGCTTGATATTACTCAAGGTTTGATGCTGAATGTGGTCATCCAAGACAATTCCAACAGATTTGGGATAGAAAACACCACCTGCATCTAGAGAGAGAACTATGGAGACTGAATGTGGATGAAAGCATAGTGTTTTTACCTTTTGTTATTTGTTTGTTTGCTTTTCCTTTCTCATAGTATCCCCCCCCCCCTTTGGTCTGATTTTTCTTGCATAACATGACAAATATAGAAATATATGTAAAATGATTGTACATATATAACAGATTTCTTGCTTTGTTGGGGAAGGAAGCAAAAAAAATTTGGAACATAAAATCTTACAAAAATGAATGTTGAAAGGATAAAATACAAAATCTTTTGTATGACATTTAAGCCCTTCATAATCTAACCCCTTCCTCTGTTTCTTAAAATCCCTGGCCTTTAAATCCCAACTAAAACCTACTTTCTTCAAGGAAACTTTCTTCAGTCCCTGTAGATTCTAGTGCCTTCCTTCTGCTAAGGATTTCCTATTATTCTGTATATAGTTTGCTTTATATATATTTGTTTACATATTGTCTCCCCCATTAGATGTAAGCTTCCTAAGAACAGAGTTGTATCTTATCTCTTTTTGTATCTTCTGCACTTAGTACAGTACCTGCCACATAGCAGATACTTAAAATGTTAATTGATTGATTAAAGAATGGATCAGAAGAACAGGGTTCTAGTATCTATCTTGAGGGATTATTTGGAAAATTTGCTGCCAAAGTGAGCTAGCTCTGTAGTAATTAGAAAGAAACTAGAGCAATCAAGGGCAAATCCAGGACTGTGTAAGATTAAAAAAAAATAATTGTGGGATCATGATGGTGAGGTCCTGAGTAACTAGATGGGATTGGCAGAGAGCCTGAAGTACATGTAAAATCACTGTCTGAGGCAAGCCTCAGAAGGGCATTGATGGGGATCAGTTTAATGTAATAGTTCCATTTTCTGTGGAGGTAGTGGGTAGCCCTATCTTGCTGGGCCCAGACAGAAATCCAAGTTATGTCAAACCTCTATTTTCCCTATAAATCTGTCCCTGGCCCATGCCATCTTTGTTGAACCTCTTATGAGTTTGTCCGTAGCAGCATTCTATACCAAATCATTATGTAGATGAGTCTTTTGAGAATATGACCATTCCAAAGCTCATTCGAGATTTTCTATACTTTCTTTCCCCTTTGGGAAGTATGCTGAGGCAAAAACATTCAGTTTGCTGGGTTTAAGGTATTTCATTCTTCCAAGGCAGAAGAAGAGAAATATAATAGCTTATACTTTCAAAATTCATCTCTGTAGGTTAAAGATAAGCAGGGAAATTTTTCACACCAGAGGAAAATGAGAAAGTGAAGAGAATAAGACATGATTATTGAGGGTCAGGCTGGGGATAGAGGAAACAATTTGGACTGGAAATTCCCCTTAGGTTCTTACCACAACAGGTTCTGAGGATCTTATTCCAGAACCCAACCTCAAAGTACTCTCATGGATTTAGAATATATGTGATTCAATATAGAGTCACTTGTAATGACTTCAGCAGAAAACAGAGCAACATAAAGAGAAATTTGGATTTTATAGGAAGATTCAAAGCCAACTCAAGAAGCTGATTTTACCCACAGATAATCAAACTAAGAATAGGAAGCTGATGAACAGGTTGACTCCGGAAATTCACTTTGGTCAGAAGTTTTGTGGTTTTTTTGTAAATGTGCCATCCTGCCCCAGCTGCTGTCATGATCAGATAGCATATCCTGGCTTCACTGTCTTGCTTTGCATCAAACTGCCATTACTTCATTTCCTTAACAAGGGGTTCTACCGGATTCTCCGTATAAGGATGTATAGCTTCTCTCATTGACTAAGATGGAACCGTACTGTGTTCTGGTGTAGTCAGCCCCTAAAAATATCTGTTAATTCTTGTTAAGAACTTCTATTTGGGTTTAGACTTCAGTATTTACAGAATAGAAAAGAAGTCTTTGGTAGCAATTTCTAAGCAAAGCAATAAATTCAGACCTTTTGTTCAACAAACATTTATTATTTGCCTATAGTATGTAGGGTACTGAGGATACTTTTTTTTTTAATAACAATCTCTACCCTCAAGGAGATTACAATCTCTTTGATGAGTGGAGAAGAGGACACATCTTATAGTCATTAAAAATAATTTTTGATTGGGTAGAAAATATATTATCAACTGATTCAACTATATTTCTTAGAAACACTATAAAGTATACTTTATATAATATATATTAAAGTGTTCATTACTATAAAGCAAAATAAGATACTACTTATTCTATTTACATTGTATAATACAAATGCACAAAGAGTTATTAAATAGCAGGTATATAATAAATGTCCTCAGTAATCTTTGACTTTTCTTAACTTTTATATATATGGATATACTTTATATATATCCTTACTCCTCCTAAAAAATACCTATTCTTTGCCCTATTCACTCAGGTTCTTTAAGATAATGACAGCAATCTAAAAACTACCTCATGTTAATGATCTGTGATCTGAGTGTTAATGAGTTAATTTACTCTCCTTTCTAGGTAAAATATTTGGATCTTAACTTAGGTCTTCCCTAAATTCAAACTATTGATCAAGTGCTCAATAAATTTGTTTTGGATCTCTTCAAAGAAGAGAGTCATATATACTTGAAGAATTATTTTAATTTTTACATTTTGGAAAAGTGAAGCACAGAGAGAAAAAAGGGGCTAGAAATTGTGTTCAGAACTGGACCTCATAGCCTAACATGTGCAACCACTGATTCCAAGTAGACTAACTAGTATTTCCTAACATCTTTCTCCCCAGCTCTTGAGAGTTTGTTTTGATTTGACCCATTAAAAGGAAGAGATTTTAAGCCACCCAAGTCATGCCTACAGCCATGAGGAAGAAGAGTTCAGTCTTAAGGGAAAACCACACCCTCGCCATACAACATGAACTGTGTCTGGGCCACTGGACCGTAAATTAAAGATGAATTGGGGAAGGAGGAAATGAAGAAGGGGGCGGAGATAATATAACGGAATATAAGTGACTGTCTGTTCTATCAACACAGCCACAAGAACCTCAGCAAAAGCTTCATTTAAGATCAGTCAAGAGATCGTGAACAAGAAAGATGCAGACAAGAGAGGAACTTTCTGGAAAAGAAAACAGTCCCCTGAACATGGAGAGAGATATTGAAAGTAAGCTGGATTTTATCTTTTTAATTAAAAATTTTTAAGTAGAAACTATAACAATTAATAAGAGAAGAATTGAGAAAGATTTGTGTCCATGACATTAATACATTAATTCATTTGAGAAAATGACAGCTGTCTTTTCCTCCCCTTGTTTTCTGCATATATATATATATATATATATATATATACATACATATATATATATATATATATATATATATATATATATATATATATATAACTGGATCTATCTCTGCTTTAGTCAGAGGGATATAGGAAGGCTTTGAAAGAAGGGTTACATCTCTGAAAGTGTCTGAGATGTAAGAAAGTTCTAGAAAAATAGATATTCTCAAAAATGTTTTACTGCCTCAAATCACCTTGGTTTGTTTTTCCCCACTTACTATATCTCTCTTTCCCCCAAACTTTTTTCACCCCATATTTCCACCTGTCTGGCCTAGATGATCATTTGAGGAGACTCATTGCTTCCGAGTATCTCCTTAGGTATCCTTTTCTCCTTCCACTTTTGACTAGTTCTCTTCAGTTCTTCTGCCTTTCCAAGTATCCCATCTTCTGCCAACTTCCTCTACCTGCTACCGGGACAAGAGATAAGCAGAATCCCTGGCTCTTATAGCACAGTCACACAGGTAAATGCAATTTGCAGAAAAATTGACAAGAATTACCTGAATTGTAACCTCCCTGATGATTTTTGAGTTTCATTTACTCCATTATCATCACCATCTATTTCTATGTGATATAACTGGTTTTTCCCTATTCATTCTCTCATCAAGAACATTTGAATTCATTAATTTTTCTTTCTTACTCATTGTTTTATTTTTTCTATATCTATTTTTATTATAATTCTTTCCTTTCCCATATTCTTTTCCCATACTTTTTCCCCTACTCATCTCTTTCTGAAGCTTTCATTCCTTTAAGGTTTTGCTTTTTTCATTCATAATTTTGAAAATCTTCTCTTGAAACTCTCATTCCTCTTCCCTCTTTCCTCCTGTCACACCCAAAAGAAACCCAGGAAATTGGGAACAAGGGTGTTAGCATACCTAAAAACTAGTCAATCATAAAGCCTATGGTAGAAAGGATAAAACTGATAAAATTCTTGTAAATTCTTCAAATATCAAACTGCTGTGTTGTTTAAGGGCATTTCTAACCACTGAGCAACCAGTTTTTGACTGACTGAAGACCACAACTAAAATTAAGTTATCCTCTTAAGTCATATGAAATTATCATAGTCAATGAATATGAATTATCATAGTCAATGAAACAGGCATTCTAATTATTTTTAATTGAACCTGAACACAAATTACAAAGAAAAAGATGGCTGGGTTTAGAGGAGGGGAAATACCTGGGGACTAGTTTAGAAATTCTCCTGAACTTACAGGTCAGTTGTCTGGTGAAATAATAGTTCTTGTCTCCATTTCTTTCTGATGGTCTAGATAATCTGGACAATTGGACATCATTTTATGGAGATTTTATATGAAAAGTATGTGTGAGGGAGACTTCCTTATCTTTTTGTTTTTACTTCTTATTTTAAAAAGGGCCTTAGAAAATTTCTGAAATTTTCTTGGAAAGGATATTGGAGATGGAGGGAATTCATCCATGATATGAACTATGGGTCAAAGTAGCTCAAAATTGAATTATGTAAATAATGATATCAGTGATGTAGTCTTTGCCTCTTTTAATTTTTTTCTCATTCACTGTAGCTAAAACTGAACTGATATGAACTGGAAAGAGGAGGGGGATGAAGGGAAGCATTCAGGTGGTTGAAGATGTGCTAAGAAACCTAGCCTGATAATTGTGGTTAGACACGTAGCAGTGTTAGTAACTATCAGGTGGCGAGAAATGAAACCAGACCCAAAAGTAATTCTGAACTTGCTAACTTGCAGTCTGAAAGTTGTATCCAGTGATGAAGCCCTTATAGGAATGGGAAAGAAATATCAGCCCAAAGAGGCTCAGAAAAGAGAATTAAAGAGGTCAAATGTCAACAACCCTTGTAAAATGAGAAAAATTACAACTGTACAACCAAATTCATTGGATTCTTTTGAAACTTAAATAAGATAATGTACAAAAAGATCCTATGGTAACCAAAAGGCACTGTATGAATGCTAGCTGTAATTTTTTAGCTACGTATGGGCATAGATGGAAAAACAAATAAATAAACCTCGAAAAAGCAATAGTTTATGTTCATTCATGGTGAAAAATGACTATTGGGGGAAGATGCTTTTTAAAGCTGTAATAATGAAGGGAAGAAAACAACATTAAATAAAAATCATCACTGAAAAAATAACTGATTTCCAGAAATGCTGTCTATTCACTTGTGATTTTTCAGTTACAAAAGTCATCTGCATAGGTAAAACTCAATTCAATTTAATTGAATAATGATTGATCAACTGCCTTTTTAATAGTTTATAACAATTTATTTTTAAATAATATGAATTTTAATAATTAAGTACCTTCTTAAGCAAAATACTAAGGATACAAAGACAGAACAATCTAGTAAACAAACTACCATACTACCAAAACAGTCCCTGTCCTAAAAAGACTTCCATTTAATGGGAGCCATGCTTACACAAGGATAAGTAAATGCATTTGTGATCCTCTCCATTTGTAAGCTCCTTCCAAAGGTGTAGATTATAGTTCATATGTGCCAGCTCATGCTATGGGATTTTTGTCCATTTCTTCTTATAAATTTGCCAGAGAGCCAAGGGAAGCATGCTTGTTTATCAGTGACTTACAGATAGATACCCAAAACATAAATTGCTTTCATGACTTGGTTAATCATTAATTTCCTTTCTTTCAGACCAGACCAAGAATTCCATGATGACCACTGAGTCAGAAGGCTCCCTACAAGTTCCTATTCCATGTGCTGTTCTCTCTGTTGTCATTATTGTTACTTTGATTATAGCAATAATTTCTTTGTCAGGTATGTGAACGCTTTTTGGATTCAGTTATAGCCCCTTTCCTACAGGAACTTCCTAGTTATCCAGAATGGTAGAACAATGGGCTATTTGGATAAATGAATGAATGGATGATCAAATATTTTATTAAGGGTACATTAATTATATGTCAAGCACTGTATTAAATTTGGGGAATATGAATATTAAAAAAAAGATATTCTCTGCACTCAAGAAAATTGCATTCTAGCAGGGTGACCAGGAAAGACTGTTTTGGTCTGGAACAAATTTTCTGCTCAACCTTTCCCTTTGACCCATTTAGTATCTGGCATCTTTGGTCAGAGACACTATAGAGAACAACATTGACCCTAGGATAAATATTATATTTGGGACAAAGAGGGATAACAATATGCCGCAGGGTCGTTTGCCCCTTACTTCTGTGAGGAAACTCTCATCAGTCCTACTCCTCCTCATTTTATTACCTAGCATACTATATATGTCATATTGTTCCATAGAAATATCTATTATCACTGTTAAAATTATTGAATGATTTTATTTACAGTGGGCCAATACAACTGTCCTGGAAAATATGTCCGGGAAAATATATCTCCATTGATGACATCGATGCCCTTAGATCTTCCCCTTTCCACATGCCCAAATTCCTGGATTGGATACCAAGGCAAATGTTACATCTTTTCCAGCACTACAGGGAGCTGGTCCACTAGCCAAAATGCCTGCTCTTCTTATAATTCGACTCTTGCCAAGATTGACTCTAAGGAAGATCTGGTAAGACTTTGCTTTATGAAAATAGGTATTTTAAAATGTTAGCATACTCATAGCTTCCCTATGAAGAAAGATTTTGCATATTGATTTGTACGTTGTTCTCATTAGACTGTGGGCTCCTTGAAATGCAGGACTGTTTATTTTTTTCTTTTTGCCTTTTTTTTGTAATCCTAGTTATAAAACAGTACTTGGTACATAATAGATGATTAATAAATGCTAGCTGATGGATTATGTCACTTTTAGGAAAATTAAATCACAATGACATATAAGGTTGAGTAAAACACTGGAATCAATTGATTAATCTACTAGTATTTTTTAAGTGCCTGCTTTGTGCCAGGTATTGTGCTAGACATTAGAGAATACAAAGACAAAATAAGAAGCAATCCCTGTCCCCAAGGAGCTTACATTTTATAGGGGGAGACCAATGGATCTTTCAACAAGTATCTGTGGAAGCAATATACAAAGAATATACAGAATAACTACAATGCAGTTTAAGGGAAATGGTACTAACAGTTGGGGATATCAGGAAAAATCAGAAAAAAAAAGCTTAAACTGAGCTTTGAGGGAAAATTAGGGATTCTAATAAGTAGAAGTGAAGAAGTATTGCATCCCAAGCCTTGAATCATTAAAAGATTTAATGGAAAGACTTTAGAGATCATCTAAGACAAAACCCATCATTTTACAAAAGGAGAAACTGAGGTTCAAAATGGAAAACTCACTTGTCAGTATTTATATGGCTCTTAATTGACCGAGTTCAGTTTTGGCTAAGATTCAACACATATCCTTTTAACACAAATCCGGTGTTGTCTAGCTGCCTCAGATTTGCTTTGTTCTATAGGCCAAAACTTAAGCTACTAGTCTATTGTAATTATATTGCCCTTGGCCATTAAATTACAATTTTATCAACCCATTCATTTAGCATAGCAATTTGATCATTGTCAAAAATACATATTACCCTTAGAAGGGCAGTATCTTAGCCTTTTCTATTTCAATGTGAAGAAAAGATTTAAGAGCAGTTCTTGATAGATAAAGATGGAATAAGAAAGGATTAAGATATGATTTATAAGGAGCATGAGAAAACCTTGGAAGAAATTGGGAAAGAAGTTAGAATAGGAAGACTAGACACACCAGTCCATAATTTGACCATATGTCTTAGTATCTGACCAATTTGACAATTGTCTTAATATTTCTAATTTCTAAGCACTGACTGTGTCCTGGGCTTATGAAGAACTGATCAAATGCAGCAGGATTCAGCAGTCAGTAAATATTATTAAATTATTTTAGATCATTTGACTCTTTGTGATGCTTATTATGGTAGCTCAATGATATGGCCTCCCCTTATAATTATAAATAATAAGAATTAACTCCCCTTAGTCATTATCATGATTGCAAGGTATGAATGCCCTTTGTCCACAGTATTTATTGAAAAGATCACTCTAGTGTTGGGAGGGAAGATTTCACATGAAATCAATCAATTTATCAATTATACACTTAACATGGAGTATGAAGTATATAACTATGGCTTCCCATATGCTTTTTTCAAGATTTTTCTCAAACGCTATGCGGGCAATGTGGAGCACTGGATTGGACTGAGAAATAAAACAGGCCAGGCATGGCAATGGACAGATGGCACAGAATTTAGTGGCTGGTGAGTTCTGAGATGGAAATTCATTCTCTCATTGCTGGGGCTCAGAAAACTATGTGGGAAACCTTTCCTTCTCCAAAACATTATTCTGAAGGAGATTTTGATTTGTAAGCTCTAAATCTAGGATCTTTTTTGAAGGAGGCAAGGAGGCATTCAGGGTTGAGTGACTAATTTAAGTGACTAAATCCAAGTCCTCCTGACTCTAGGGCTGATGTTCTATCAGTGTAAGATCCTACAAAGGGCCTTTTCTGATTACCCAAATAATTAGAACTTACCTCCATCCACTCTATCCCCCTGATGCAGTCTATAGGAGTGTCAGGCCTGGATTCAGAAAGACTCAACTTTCTGAGTTCAAATTTGATCTCAGATATTTACTAGCTGTGTGACTCTGGCAGTCACCAACTCTGCTTGCCTCTATCCCCTCATCTGTAAAATGAGTCAAAGAAGTAAATATCAAACCACTTCAGTACTTTGCTAAGAAGTCCCAAAATGGGGTCATGAATAGTCAGATCCAAGGGAAAAAATGACTAAACAAAGAACTGATAAGGATTTCAAATAGACTCCTGTATGTGTGGGTGGGGAGAATCATCATTAAAGGAAGAGCTATTGTAGAGGCAGAATGAGTAACTCTCAACTATTGATTAAATTTGAGGACTGGGGAGAAAGAAAGACAGAAGCTGAGGATGATTTCAAGGTTTTGACCCCTAATGACTGGTGACACTGCCCTTGGAAATTATGATTAAATTGAATTTGTTTCTTTTGCAAAAAGAAACGTAATATTTTTAGACATCTTTCATAAGTTCAGCATGTAACTTACATTAGTTTGGGTGAAAAAAATTAAAATCTCTACTTATGTCAAATCAACCAATTCGGTACTTCAAAAACATTTTTCTACCTTTTCTTCAAAAGTATGGTAAGGGAGGCAGCCAGGTGGCACAGTGGATGGAGCACCAGCCCTGAAGTCAGGAGGACCTCAGTTCAAATCTGATCTCACCAGACACTTCCTAACTGTGTGACCCTGGGCCAGTCACTTAACCCCAATTACCTCAGCAAAGAAAAAAAAAAGTTTGGGGAGAGAATACGAATTTATATAATACCTACTATGATAGGTCAAGCACTATGCTTATCATACTTTATCTCATATCATCTATCATACTATCTCATCTGAGTATCACAACTACCCTGGAAGATGGATACTGTTATTATCCCCATTTTACATGAGAATAATTTTACAGGGTTTTTTTTTTTTTAAGTTTTTTTTTTTTTTTTTTTTACATTTTACAGTTGAGAAAATTGAGTCAGAGTTTAAGGGACTGGCCAAGGATCATACAGTTTAAAAGCATTTAAAGCTGGATTTTTGCTCAAGACTTTTAGACTCTCAGCCCAGTGATCTCAACTCCCTGGATAGGAACTTTCTTCCTTCTCTTCAGTGGTCTGATTGCTCAGTTCACTAGTTTGCTTTTGAAATGCCTCTGCTCCCATAAAGCTTTCCTTGCTGTTGATACTAATTCTAACCTTCTTTCCTCCATTATAGGTTCAGCCTCAGAGGATCAGGGAACTGTGTCTCCCTGAGAAATACTGAGGTCAGCAGTGTCAAATGCCAGAAGGAGTTACACTGGATCTGTAGCAAACACACCAAACACTGAGAGCACACGCTTGTGGATGTGACATGAAATTCAATGAAAAATCCAGATCTTCATGGGTTTGATTACTTCAAGTAACAATTTCTCCTTAAAGACATCCATCCACCTTCTTCACTCAGGACACCTCCTGAGTCATTTAGAAAGCCCTAGAGGGCTTTCTTTACCGAGTTTCCCTGATATTGGTAGATGTACCTGAGCACACTACGATGCTTGATGAGATGCTTCTCTAAGACATAGTCAAAGACCATTCTGCTATAAAAACCCAGCTGCTTAAGCGGAAATGTCTCCGGATAGAGATGACTCATTACAAGAAGTGGGGCTATCATCACCACCAAATCAAGAGCCAGAGGAGGATGACCATGTATGAATAAGCACCTGCTGAATGCAATAGAGCAAAGTAAGGAAGATGAGGAGCCAAGATTTCAAAAGTCCAACAACTTCAGCTGCCACCAAAATGCTAATGGGGAAACAGATACATATACATACACAAAATACCTGGAGAATTTCTCCTGCAGAGATATTTAGCAGCTATTCCAGGCTCAGAACCCAAGCCTAGAGAAAATTAATAGTGGATGTTAAGTAAGAACCCTTTACAGGACCAGGATGAATCCAGTTCATGTTCAAAGTTCTAAGAGAAGAAGATGAGATTTTAGTTTAGGAGATTTCTGTAATGTTGGAAAGTTTGGATTAAGTCCAGGAAGTAATTTTAAAGGGAATCTGATGGATTATGGAAGCGGTCTTGAATCTGGAAATGAAGGACGAGATGGTGAATATTTTCAAAGTGGTCCTAGTTATGGAGGAAATTAACCTCTAAATTGTTTTCTCTCTTACACCAAAGTTAAAAATAAGGAATACTGTCTTCATGAGCCGAATTCTTTGAAAAATGAATGAATTCAATACTTATTTTCTATCCATCTGGTACCTATGGTGAAAAAACACTCAGAAGACAACAAGCTTCGATATTAAATCTTAGAAACTTCAGGAAGAAAATAAAAACAAAGCCATGATCCTTTTTACTTTTTTTAATGCTCTAGAACAGGAGGAACCAGACTGTCTTTCAAAGATCTTACATATTTCTATTAAATACAGGGTATCCTTTCCTCATTAATTCCCTGAGAAAGGAATGGAATGTCTTGGGGAACTTTGTAATGAAGAAGAATAGACTAATCTTTCTGTGAACCAGAAAATCTCATGTTAATTAAACATCTCTCCCAAGGAACAAGAGTAACTTAAAAATATATTCTAGATGCAATTTGGTAGAGCAGTTAATACAGTGTTGAGCATTGTAATGAAAAAAAGAATTTATGTCCTGATTCAGATATTAAATAGCTATGGAATCCTGGACAAGTCACTTTACTTCTCAGCCTGAGTGTCCTCATCTAGAAAATGAAGGATTTATATTAAAAAGCCTAGAAGGTCCCTTTAAATTTACAATCCTATGCACTTTATGTTATGTAGTGTCTTTGTTAAGCATAATATTCTAAAACAGGACAGAGACTGAATTCAAAATTATTTATTATTTGCTGATCACTTAGTAAAATTGCACAAGGTAAAGGAATTTCTGTATGAACATAGCCTAAATGTAAATATTTAGAGATGTGGTAATTATCATCCCTTCTCATACCCCTTTTCCCCAAAAACTATCTCATAACAAAGACACTGTGTTCAAATGCAGTTTGCACCTGACTCTCTAAATACATTTTTTTTTAAATTTTGTACTAGTAAATATGATGTTAAGCTTAAGAGTTTTTATCTCTATGTCTCTCTCTATATGTTTGTCTATCTCTTTTTGTCCCTTTCTCTGGGTCTGTCAGTTGACTAAGGGGGCAAATTGACCTGTAATGTCATTTCAATCTCTAATTTCTATGTTTTTGTTAAACATAGATGGGTTTATTTTCTTTACTCAAATATTAAAATTAATCAGTCATCTCATTTATATGAAATTTAAAATTTGCCAAAAAATCCATATAATTCTTGCCTTTATTCACGAAACTCATATTTATAATATTATGCAGAGCTCAGGAATAGGAGAGAAATATGAAATCTGTTTAAAATAGATAAAAATGCTGACAATGTGCAATATATGGCATAGCTACTTCTAAACTGATTGTTTAAAGCTGAGAAAAAAATCATTTTCTTCAGCTAATAATACATGTGGCCTGCTCAGATCAATGCTTCTATGTGCAATACTACATGTGAATTTTTTTTTGTATTTTTTTGTATGTGTCTCTGACATTGGACAATGTCAGTATTAAATAGTCTTCAAAAATAAATGGAAACTACTCAAATGAATTGATTCTAACTCTTCATTTTATTGTAAACTATTTAATATGCATTATCTTTTCAGAATGTTTTCTTATATTATCTCATTTTATCCTCTTAGTAGCCTATGAGTTCACTAATTCAGCCACTGAAATGTTCACTCACATTCTAATAGAGGAGACAACATATAAATAATTAGGGTTAAACAAGATATATAGAGTAGATGAAAAGTAATCTCACAGAAAAAGGTTTTAGCAACTGAAGAGGGAGGCACTTTATGATTAAGCACTGATATAGATAAGAATCACACAGGAGACAAGGTCTGGATGGGATATAATAAGCATCAATCTAGGAAGTAGCCATATCATTCCTGCAATTGCTCACACCCTGAACTATACTATCATACACTGAAAAGATAAGTTGAGAAAAGCCTCATTTTTAAAAATTTTAAATTTCATTAAACATTTTTAATTTAAGTCCCAATGTGGAAATTTTAAAAATAGATCAGCAAATATTTTACAACATACAGTTTTGGGAATTTGTCTGTGGAAAAGCTTTATGGTAAAAGATAAATGACTTATTTAAGAGTAAGGGGTAAAGGATGAGGTCACACAGCCAGACTGTATCAGTCAAAAATGAATGAAGGTCATTTGACTCTATTATTCTAACATTCTTCCAATAATTCCATCTTGTGTCATTGAAAATCAATGCCCCCCCCAATAGCAAGAATACTTCAGCAATATATTAAAAAATTATTCACTTTAACCAAATTGTATTTATATCAGATCTGTACTACATAATTTTGGCATTTGTGTGGGGGAAGAATTAAAAAAGAGGGAAACTAAGATGGAAAGATCAAGTAGGAGATTACTTTTTAAGTGAAAAGCAATGAGGATCTCATCCAGGATAATGAGTATGTCATTGAAGAGAAGGGGCAAAAAAGATAGATGTGAGAAATATGGGACATAGAGGTGACAAGCTCTGGCAACTGATTATATATGCAGTGAGTGAGAGTTAGGAGTTGAGAATGACAGGAGTATTGCAAATAAGAATGATCAGAATTAGGAAACCATCAAATAACATTATCTATGATGTATTATACTTTAACTTATTCTATTAAACATTTCCTCCTGTAAAACTTGTGGCCACAAATTTGACATCCATATAAGGTATACACTGTCTCTTTCCGACCTTTTTATAGAGAGTGAATTAATGGTGAAAAGGGAAGAGAAATATTTTTGTATAAAGAGAAAGACTTATGGCAGCTGTGAAAATATATACTAATGTTTTAGATGAATATGTTGATACCTAAAAGTATGTATAGGAAAAAATAGCTTTCAGATAGGATTTGAACAACATTGGGCTGAAAATTAACTGTGGCATAAATATAGACCTGAACTCCCTTATGAACAATGTTAAAAGATGCCTCATTTGGGTGTGAATGATTTAAAATTTTAAAGAACCAGAAAAAGGATTGAAGAGAGGAAGAAAAATTTGGAACACAAAGCCTACAAGGGTGAATATTGAAAACTATTTTTGCATATATTTTGCAAATAAAAAGCTTTTTTTTCCCCAAGAAGCAACTTTTCAAAAATACTAGAAGAAACACTGGACCATTTTTCAGACTTGAGAGTTTCAGGGAATAGTGTTATCTAAACCCATTTGCATATAGGTATTTTATGACTGAAAAAAGGCAAAAAGATTGTCAATTTCACAGGGGAAATTTAGGGGAATTTTCCCTCCAATTTTAAGTATTAGGTAGTAACTCTTATTTAACCCTTTGAAGATAATAGGAACTTAGCAACATGGAAGAGATGAGGGAGGGCTCCTTTGGAGCTGTGAGATCTAGAAGCAGTGGACTAACAGGAAATTCCTAGCTGAGCAATTTCTGATTGGTGGGAAAGAGAACTGATTTCATTTGCCAAGAACCAGAGTGACAATTATTACCTTTCATGTGCCATCTGGAATTGGCTCTTTGTTGCCACTTGGTTTGAAAGGGAAAAGCAGAGAAGATTTTGCTGTTGGCCTTGTATGTTGATGTGAGCTGGCTATGTTTGCCTCACAGAAACAATCTGACATATAGTAGATGCTTAATAAATGTAAAGTGATTGATTGATTATTCTCTAACAAATTTCTTTGAGTACAGAAGATTTGTCTCTGGAAAATCAGTAAAGACACCCAAAACTGCACAATTACATGGCACAGTGAATAGAGCACCAGTCCTGAAGTCAGGAAGATCTGTGTTCAAATTTGAACTTAGACACTTAACGCTTCCTAGCTACATGACCCTGGGCAAGTCACTAAACCATAATTGCCTCAGCAAAAAGAAAAAAAAAAGTTAATTTACTTTATTTTTCAATTTTATTGGCATGTAGCTGAGCAAATTAGTTTCAAATAATGTTTTTTCTTCATTTGGGGGAATTATCTTTTTTATTTTTGAAATTGGTAATTTTATTTTCCTCACCATCAACTTAGTGATTTATTTATTTTATTTTTTTAAAAAGTATCTCCTAATTTCATTTATTAACTCTTTGTGTATTTTTTACTTTTGACTTTGTTAATTTTATCTTTGATTTTCAGGATTTTTATTTTGGTATTTAATTGATTTTTCTGGTGCAGTTCGCAATTTTTTTTACTATATAATCTTTAATAGTTGCTTTAACTAAATAAAAAAAAATTATTTCCCAGTTAGCTAGCTTTCTATATTATCATTAGTATTAATGAGAGTCTCTCAAACAAATAAGCAAATTGCTTATAGTCACATTTTACATTTTAATGATCATTTCACAAATGATGAATTTTATTCTGAACAATGGGAAATTATGTTTTATAAAGTGCATTTATGTATCCAGTAATTTAAGAATTTCCCACTTTGTGGTATACCTTATCTTGTAGCTTAAAGGTGCTCAGTATTATCTAAGTGCAATATACTACGGAGCGATTCAGGTGATGAAATATCTTTCTTTGATGACTCATACATTGTGGTTAGTCAACAGGCAAATTCACACAAATTTTTTTAAGTTATGAAAGGAAATGGCTATAATTTGGAAACTTTACCCAGAGCAGTACTTTCCAAACTGTATTCTAAAGAACTCTAGTTTTCTGGGTCCTATGAACAAAGATTCAGGTAGTGGGAGGAAGTGTCAGTGCCAAAGATATTTTTCCCTCAATAAAATATTAAACATAAATTTTAGATTTTAAAATGTTTATTATGTATAGAATTTGGGGAAATATAAAAATGGAAATTTTTTTCTGTTTTGCTTCTTTATTCTGTTATATTTGGAGGCTCTATCAGTAGATTTTATGTTCAGAAGGTGTTCTGAGAATGGATGAATTTGGGGAAATGCTGAATTAAAGGCATGATAAGGCTTTTCCTCCTTTCTTGGTATATATGAGAGTAGGAGAGATGAAGTATTTTCTAATTCAATTCATGGCACCAGTTTCCTTTACTGCTGATAAAAAGAGGAAGTAAAAATTCTGAGAAAAAATACAGTCATTTTTTAAGTCTATAAAATCACTAATAGTGTTTTTAGGAGAATTATAAAAGAATGTCATTTGCATATCTCATCTTGACTGCACATACACACACAAAACAAGAAATTATAAAATATAAAAATAGATCATTTTTATATTGGCTACTCATAAGAAAAGAACCAGAAGTTACGGAAAAACATAATTCCAGAGGATGTTTCATGTGTCATAATTATGATGACCACAGTATTTACTTAACATACTATAGGCAACAATGCTTTGATTTGACTTAAAATTTGGATAAATTTTTTGAGGTATCAGGCAATTGTGGGCAATCATTCTTTCTATAATTGTGCACTAATTTCTACATATTTTACTTGTTGAATTTGCAAGTATATGTTATGATTTGTATTTGTAGTACGTTGTCTATTAGTTTATATAGGACAGTGAGCCTGTGGCTTGTAATTATAGCTATTTGATATATTTCTAGGCATTTATTATTTATTTATAATTTTTATTATTATTGTCATTTATTATCTCTGAGAATTGAATATAAATATTATACAATGGGGAGAACAATGGGGAAATACTTGGTGGATATGAGAAGCTGCAAAATAATTTAAATTAGTAAAGCGAATCCCCATCATGTTTGAAATTATTTTACTTTTCTTTTTCCTTACAGTATAACTCTTAGCCAACAGTTCCCTGGGCACTTTTTCTTCCATATCTAATTTTCTTCTACAAACTGGTCCCAAATCAATGTTTAGAATTATAGAACTAGAAAGAACCTTGTAGATCATTTAAACTAGAGGTTCTTAACCTTTGTGCATGCATGCACATGTGTATATATGTGTTATATGTGATATGGACCTCTTTAGCAGACTAATGAAACTTACATATCCCTTCTCTTTAAAATAATTGAGGAAAATGTTAAATTTCATTTAAAAGTTAGTGAAAATAAAGATGCATTTCCCTCCATCCAAATTCATGGATCTCCTGATATTCATTCATGGACTAAGGATATGAGAACTAATGATTTAAACCAATCTCCTCAGTTCATTTAGGTGATGCTCAGGGAGATTAAATAATTCACCTAAAGTAAATTAAAACTAAAAACTAAAACTAAAATGTGGCAAAATTAGAGTAGAATCCAGGTATTCCCACCTGGTTCTTTTAAGATTTTTTAAGATCTCTGCAATGGAAAGGATTCCATCTTCTGGATTTCCATTTTTTTTTCCTAGTGTCTTTCTCATTTCCAAATAATCTATCCCTATATTTACAAAGAAGTCTGTTATATTCTTATTTCCCCTTTCCAAATGGAGAACAAACTCAGGAATCTTGCCACCTAACATTTGCCTCAACGTGACCATCCATAATGGCAACTGTATGATAGCATGTCAGTTGAAATGATAGATTCAGAAAATCCCATTCCTTTTGATATTATTGATCAGCTTCAGCAAGCTGGACTACTTGAGATGGCAAAGTCCAATCTGTGGGTTCAATTTTCCTTTAGTATTTCTTTTTGCCCGTCAAATATAATAAAGGGTATCCTTAAAATCTTAATAACTTTTTTAAGCTATCAAAGTTTAAAACAGCAGTAACACTTTTGGAACACCCTGTATTTAAGGAATTTCTAAGTGTGATAATGTGGTAATAAATTTTCATTCATATATTACAAAATTATAAAATAATTAAAAAAACTTTTTTTCTCTTTCTCAAGACTAGCCTTTTCCCATAGTATAGATGCCTCTCTCTCAAGGTACTAGCTCTACCCCACCTCTTATAACTTGTATCCTTTGAAGGAATTATAGGAGAAAAAAAAGCAAGTTGAGACAGAGTAATGTGTCTTTTTTAACTTCAGGATTCATATGTATAGGAATTAAGGTGCTAAAGGAGGGAGATAAATGAACCTGAAGTCCAGGAGGGATACTTGTTTTGAAGCAATCCAAGAAAAAGACATTTGAGAGTGATTTAAACAACAGACTCTTTTAGCTCTCTGTGTATAAAAGAACTATAGCCCTGCCAGATGAAATTGAAATGTAATCCTTCCACAGGCCTGCTGCTCTTGAGCTAGGCTCAGGAGGTAAGTAGTACCAACTGCTGAGGGCAAAGGACTTGGACAGAGATGAGAAGAGTCTTCTTAACCTCTGCTTTTAGTAAAGCACAGTGACTATACAAGCAGAGGGACATTTATAAAAAGACAAATGAACAGCCAACTTTCAAGAGTAGAAATCATCTTTTCAATGTCCCTGACAAGTGATCATCCAGTCCCCCTCTCAAGACTTGAGTAATTGAGAGCTCCTCATATTCTAACTTAAGCCATTTTATTTTTAAAAAGCTCTAGTTGTTAACATTTTTCTTTATATGGAGCTAAAATATGTTTTTAAAATAACCATTCTTTGGTCTAGTTCTGCCATCTAAGGTCAAGCAATATAAATTTATCTGCCTTCCACATGACCATCCTTAAGATGCTTCAAGATAGTTATCCTGTAACCCCTTAAATCTTTTATTGTCCAGAACAAACATACCCACTTCTTTCAATTAATTCTAATATGGTATGGTTTCTAAACCTCATATAAATATACACACCATCCTCTGGAAGTCTTCCAGTTTGTCAATGACCAGCCTAAGATGAGGCACTCTGAGATCCAGGCTTTTTACTGTTCCTCATACAATACACTCTATGTCACTGACTCCAGACATTTTCACTGATTGTGCTTTGCCATGGAATTTCTCCTTCCTCATTTCTTTCTGCTGGCTTTTCTGGCTTTCTAGTTTTAGCTAAAATCCTACCCTACACGAAGCCTTTCCCTAGTCCACTTAATGTCTGTGGGCTCCTAAGATTATCTCCAGTTTACCCTAATTAGATCTTACTTTTATATAATCATTTGCATGTTGACTCCTTATTAAATTGTAAACTCCTTGAGGGCAAGGTCTGATTTTGACTTTTCTTTGCAATCCCAGCATTTAGAATAGTGCCTGTATTATAGTCAGTGTTTAATAAATATTTGTTGACTAACTCAGAATTGAGTACAGTATTGCCGAAGGTCCATGACCTAGGTAAGGTACAACTGAGATTATTACTTAATTACTTAATGTAACCCAAGATCATAATAGATGTTTGTTCCATTCTCATAAATTGACTTTACTTCAGAGCCTCACTCAAGGAGCAAGTACCAAGTTTGAAGTCTGTTAGAATTCCTAAGTTCCTTTTTTGTCATTTAAACTGATTTCTGATGTCTAGCATTATAGATGGTTTCATTTTTTATTCTTGTAGCCCCAGAGCTTAGCAAAGTGTTCAGCACATAATAGTAGATGCTTAAAAATATTTGTTGATTGGTTAATTCTCATCTCCCTTATGCTGTACAAACAAATGGTCTTTTGAATCCAAGTACAAGTCTTCACATTTTCCCCCATTATATTTCACATTGGGCACCATTCCAACCTGTCAAGATGTTTTCTGTCATCCAGAGTGTTATTTATCCTTCCCAACTATATGCCATCTGCAAATCTGATAATGCTATCTCAGCCACCTCTGTCTCAAATCAAATGATCTGACTTACTTTATTATTTCCTCATGAGTCATATTATCCACCCTTTATTATGTCTGTGGCCCTTTTCTCTCTGCCCTCTCCAAGTTCCTAAAAATTGTATATGCCTAAAAGCTTTTAAAGTCCTCTATTAAGATGAGTTCCTTCTATTGAAGGTGAGCAGGAGAAGTCTGGTAGATGATATGGAATAGCCTATTGTAGAATTAACATAGCTTTGAAAATGATATTGAAAATTGGGAGTTGAGGGGGAAACCTTTAAAAGATGACTATTATCGTTATTAACAATAATGGCTATTGTTATACTGAGGAAAATTTTAAAGGGCATCTAGTACATTATTTCCCTCACCAGTATTATTACTATATAAGAATTTTCATTTCATTTCCTTTCATTTCAATCAGTCCAGAAAGATGGCCAACTATCTCTTCCTCCAAGTTGTGTTTTTCAGGGCTTACAGAACAAGCCTGTCAGGCTTCTCAGTCTGATATACAATGCCTCATAAGATCTATCTCCAAATTTATATTGCTTAAAGAATATTTTAAAAGACATAGAGCCTATCCCATACTTCATGACTAAACAGGTAGGTTAGGTGATCAACTATCCTCCTTCACTTCAATCCAACTCCACTCTCCCAGTCAACTGCTTGTTGAGCATCTCTACTCATATGTCTCTTGGACATCTCAAATTCAACCATTCAAAATAGCACACATTATAGTTTCCTCCCAAACCCACCCCCCTCCAGACTCCCCTAATTCTATTGAGAATACTACTATCCTTCCAGTCACCTAAGTTTAAAATCTTAGAGAAGCCCTAAGCCATCCCTATGACATCAATTACATGTCTTATTGCCTTTATTTTCTCCCTTCTACAATTCATTATCTACACAGCTGCCAAGATAATATTCCTGAAACCCAGTTTCATGCCTGTGTCATTTTTTAATGCCAAAAAGCTTCAGTGATTTGATCTTGACTCTAGGATGAAATATAAAATCCTAAGCGTGATATTTAAGATCCTCCAATAAGACTTTTACTTACATTTCCTATACTCTGTTCCAGCTAAACTACTCATTTCTTTATATAAAACATTCAACCCTCATACTTGTGACTGAACTATGACTAGAATAAACTCATTCTTCATTCTCTCAGAATTCAGAACAGAACTCAGAAGAGTTCAGTGTCACTTTCTACAGAGCAAATCACCTGAATTGTCAATACTCTATACCTCTTAAAATTACATCTGAGTAAAATGCAAATTGAAACATCTCTGAATTGTTTAATTCAGATTGTCTAATATGACAAAAAATGAAAATGACAAATGTTGGAGAGGATTTGAGGGAAATGGGACATGAATATACTGTTGTTAAAGTTGTCGACTGATCCAACTATTCTAGAGAGCAATTTGGAATGAAGCCCAAAGAGTTATAAAATTGTACTGTCTGTGTTACAAAGAAATTTAAAAAAGAAAAAAGGTCCTATATGTACAAAAATATTTATAGTAGCTCTTTTTGTAACAAAGAATTGTAATTTAGGTTATGCCCATCAACCAGGGAATGACTAAACAAGTTGTGATAGGTGACTGTGATAGAATAATATTGTGCAATAGGAAATGATGAGCAGAATGCTTTCAGAAAAATCTGGACTCTTGATTTGATGCAAAATGAAGAGGACAGAACCAGGAAAGCATTGTACACAATAATAGCAGTGTTATATGATGATCAAATATGAACGATTTAGTTATTCTCAGAAAGATAATAACGTAAGACAATACCAAAGGATGTAAGTTATAAAATATTATTCACCTCAGAGAAAAAAACTGATGGAGTATAAATGTAGATCAAAGCATGTTTTACTACTGCCTTCATTTTTCTTGGTTTTTGGTTGTTTGGCCTATGTTTTCTTTTACAATATAGCTCATATGGAAATATTTTGCATGATTACATATGTATATCTATATCAAATTCTTACTTTCTTAAGAAGAGAATTTAGAATTCAAAATTTTATTTATTTTTTTATTAATTTTATAATTATACATTTTTGACTGTATATATGCATGAGTAATTTTTTTATAACATTATCCCTTGCATTCATTTTTCCAGATTTTCCCCTCCCTCCCTCTACTCCCTCCCCTAGATGACAGGCAATCTCATACATTTTACATGTGTTACAGTATAACCTAGATATGTGTAAATCCAATTTTCTTGTTGCACATTAAGTATTAGATTCCGAAGGTATAAGTAACCTGGGTAGATAGACAGTAGTGCTAACAATTTACATTCGCTTCCCAGTGTTCCTTCTCTGGGTGTAGTTATTTCTGTCCATCATTGATCAACTGGAAGTGAGTTGGCTTTTCTTTATGTTGAAGATTTCCACTTCCATCAGAATACATCCTCATACAGTATCATTGTTGAAGTGTACAGCGATCTTCTGGTTCTGTTCATTTCACTCAGCATCAGTTCATGTAAGTCTCTCCAAGCCTCTCTGAATTCCTCCTGCTGGTCATTTCTTACAGAGCAATAATGTTCCATAACCTTCATATACCATAATTTACCCAACCATTCTCCAATTGATGGACATCCATTCATCTTCCAGTTTCTAGCCACTACAAAAAGAGCTGCCACAAACATTTTGGCACATACAGGTCCCTTTCCCCTCCTCAGTATTTCTTTAGGACATAAGCCCAATAACAGCAATGCTGGATCAAAGGGTATGCACAGTTTGATAACTTTTTGGGCATAGTTCCAAATTGCTCTCCAAAATGGCCGGGTTCTTTCACAACTCCACCAACAATGTATCAGTGTCCCAGTTTTCCCACATCCCCTCCAACGTTCATCATTATTTGTTCCTGTCATCTTGGCCAATCTAAGAGGTGTGTAGTGGTATCTCAGAGTTGTCTTAATTTGCATTTCTCTGATCAATAGTGATTTGGAACACTCTTTCATATGAGTGGATATAATTTCAATTTCATCATCTGAGAATTGTCTGTTCATATCCTTTGACCATTTATCAATTGGAGAATGGTTTGATTTCTTATAAATTAGGATCAATTATCTGTATATTTTGGAGATGAGACCTTTATCAGAACCTTTAACTATAAAAATATTTTCCCAATTTGTTACTTCCCTTCTAATCTTGTTTGAATTAGTATTGTTTGTACAGAAACTTTTTAGTTTGATGTAATCAAAATCTAGAATTCAAAATTTTAAAAACAAATGCTAAAAATTGTTTTTACATGTAATTGGAAAATATATATATATATAAAATGACTTTCAATTTGTACATATTTTGGATTTATTTTTCATTAGACACACTTTTAAATCCCTCTCTTTCACACCTTTCACTTAACTCATATCCCGGACAAAGTTAATGAATATCACCTGCAAGGCCCCTCCTCCACAGATGGTGCTTAATCATTCAATAAGCAAGACAGAGAAGAGCATTTGTTAAGCATCTACTACTATGTGCTAAGCCTTTTCAGAGAAGGGCTTTATAGAATGATAAGCTTGGCCACAGGGTGGGATGTCATAGCCCACATCTCTGGAACTCTTCCAACACGCTGTCCTGAGCAGGAGAAAGCAAGGGCTTCGCCCCATCTTGGAGTCTTTTCAGCCTCCTCTTCTAGGTCATTTCCTCAATAAAAAAGCAATAATAAGACACAGACCCAATACTAGGAAGGGGATGTAAAATCTTCTGCCCTCTTGCTCCTGCCTCTCCAGAAATCTGGGGCTGTAACCTATTCTTTGAGTGGGAAGAACTGCTCAGAGGGTCTTAAAGCTTGGAGCAAAGACCACATGAAGCCTCTGAAGCACTCACAGCATGTCCCCATGTAGCTTTACATAAGCTGGCTTTCTCATGTGTCACCCCCACTCCCAGTGTAACACTGGGGCCTCTGACTGATCTCTCAAACATCTTTCTGCAAAGAGTGAATCAGAGCTGGAGGAGCAGGAGTCCAAAGGCTACTGCCCATGTGGTCCTGGTGGGCCCCAGGAATGGCTAAGAGAAAGATCTCAAGAAGAAATAGGAAATTCCTGATGATCCAAATAATTGGTTTCCTCAGAGAATGAATGCTTGAAGGCAGGGCACTAGGCTCCTTAAGAGATAGAGATAGGGAAAGTTAGATGAGAGTACCAAATAACATAGTTCCAGATATTCCATTTAACAGGCACAAAGATTACTTCTTGGGAACCCACTTGAGATTAGTTCATGGCCTTTCAGAGCAGTTACTAATTTTAGGCTGGTTTGTTCCAGCTCCACAGTGAAATGTAATCCTTGAAGGCAGCAAGGAGGTGGTAGGTGGTACAGGGCCTGGTATCTGGAAATGCTGAGTTCAAATCCACGTCAAACACTTACTAGCCTGTGGCCATGGACAAGTACTTTACCTCTACCTACCTCTGTTTTCTCAACTGTAAAATGGGGATAATAATAGCATCTCTCTCCTAGAGTTGTTGTGAGAATTGGATGAGATAAAGTTTGTAAAGTGCTTGTTGTGGTGCCTGGCCTATTAAAAATCCACTGATCTTTAATAAATGCTTGTTTCCTGCCTTCCTTAAAAGAAGAGATTTTTTTCCATTTTGGTATCTGCAGACACTTAAGGATTTGAGCTGAATTGGACAGTGAGTGTTAAAAGAACTAAATTAGATTGTGCACTAAGAAAACAGTTCTCCATGGCTCTTTACAGTTCTCATTTACCTGCATAGCAGCTGAACATGACAAATTAAATCAGTGCTCTCTGTCTAGATTGAGTTTTCATTTGTCTCACATTGCCAAACTTCTACCTCCCAAATAACATTTATGTTATATAATATGCATCATATTATTATAATTTTAACAAAATATATTTATATAACTTATAAATATATATATATATATATATATATATATATTTATAAATTCAATGCTGAAAAAACTCTAGAATTCCCATTCCACTTTCCCCAAAGCTCTATCATGTGTATTTTAAAAAATATTCTCTTCAAATCCTTAAACTATTATAATTCATTTAAGTCTGAAAGTCTCCAACAATATTTTACTGTCTATATCTTCTTGTTTGTTTAGATTTTAAGTACCTAGCTTCCATTCAATTAGGCATATATTTATTTTTTCATTTTTTAATTTATTTCATTATCTGTGGTACCTTTAAGAATAAAATGGTATCCCTAATTGTTTCCCTTAATCATATTTATTTTTATTATTGCATTCTCTTTGTTCATCGTTGCCAATCTAGCTTTTAAAGATTCATTTGAGGCAAATTAAATCCTATTAGAACTTCTTATTTTAACTCTATGTGATTCATTAAAGTTTAAAGACATTTCATATAAACAACAAATACTTGGAATCTTTCTTCTGTTCCATTTTTCTTTCCATTTAACAAGCACAATGATTGTCATTTATCTTTCCTTTATCAAAGTGTCATGTTTCTTCTGTCTTTTCCCCACCGATACAATTTAGAAGAAGAGAAAAAGGAGACAAAAAGGGGAAAGAAATCAGCATTTCCTACTTGTTTTATTGCTTGGAAAAATTATCATACCAAGACCAAAATTATTGTTTTTCCCCTTATCTTTTTCTTTCTTTTATAATGAGCCCTCCAAAAAAAATGACAAATTTGTTGTATGCTTTCTTTATCACTATCTCCCCAACTCAAACCTCTGTCTTCCTTTCCCTATCACAGTCCAGTCCTGTTTACATTATTGTATGTATTTCCATTATCCTACTGTTTTTTCCTATCCTTTACTTGTACAGTGAAGAATGAAATTCATGAAATCTCTACTCATTATACCTCCAGCTTCAGTGTTTCATTTTCTTCTATGGTGAATGAATTTCAAGAAATAGTTTAAGTTTCTCTTTCTTTTTCCCTACTCTTATCTCTTTTTCTTTTCAGATAATCTATCTATGGCCATTGCAGAACCATTCTCTTTTCTGGAGTTTGACCCTGAGAGTACATTAATTGACTGAATCATTTCATTCTGATAGGAGAAGTTTTCCCTTGCTTATTCAATTTCTTAATTTTTTCCACTGACTTTTCCCCCCATCTGGGTAAACGTCACTTAGATGGAGACTTCTGGTTCAATCACTTCTTAGGAGTGTCAGGATCCCCATGTGAAGATCACCCTTCACTTTTTCTTAGGAGACACCATGTTTTTCAGAGCTAAGACCCAGCAAGCAAGCTCTGCCCTGGCTTTGGCATAACAACAATCCTTTGCCCTCACCCTATGAATTAATTCAGTTATAGCACAATCACAGAGCTGTATCACACCAGGCCTAGGTGGCTTTTGAGCTTGAACAAGCTCCTACAGGAACCATGATTTGGTCATGAAGCCCTGCCATGAATCCAACTTATCTGTTGCTGTTACCTCCTCATTGTCATGGCTGTAATTCACTGTGTGTTTCTCTTATTACTATATGCATCAAGGCTTAGCCTCATTACAGGACATCTCCTTGGTACTAGGGCAGACCCTGGTACCTGTGTCCAGTTTCCTTCCTCCACTGAAATAAAGAAAAGTATTTGTTTATAATTTGTTTATAAGTTTGCTCTTTGGTTTTATTTTTATTTTTATTTTCAGAGTTAACGATGGTTGTATATTTTTGAACTTTAGTCAATTATTTCGTTTGTCAGAGCTAGTAGTTGGGGTCTTACCTCTGTGAGTTCTTTTGCATTTTCAGAGTCATTACCGGTTGTATAACCTCTGTGGCAGTTTGGTCATTTATTTTCAGACTGTGACAGAAGTAACTCTGCTACACTTAGTTAAAGTAAAACTACTCAGTGGTATTCTGGTAAATGTTTAATAACCAACTTCCTTGCCACCATTTACACACCCACCCCAAAGGTAAGTACAAGACACTTGAAATCAGTATCAACTTTTTCTTCACTTCTTCACTTTAAGTCTAGACAATCAACAAAACAATAAATCAACAATTATTGCTGATTTCCAAGGTGTAAATTTAAACATCAGGGAACAGGTTCAACACAACCCCTGGGACTTCCCCATTTGCTGTAGTTTCCAAATTTCTTTCAACTCTGTAGCTACTAGAGACACTGAAATATAGAAAGAGCAGGAAGTGGGGACTTGATAGTAGTTACTGCCAGTAGTTCTTGTTTCAGTATAGGAGAATTGATCAAGGGTTTGATAACAGTCACTTTGAACCCTTAGTGAGAGGTCTGAAGTTGGGGCAGGAGCCAGAAAAATAGGAAATACATCTTTTTGTCAGTCAACAAGTCCACAAACATTTTAAAGCACCTAATGTGTGCCAGGCACTCTGCTAAGTTTTGAGGATATAAATAGCTGGAAATAGCATGGAAAGACAGCTTCTGTCCTAAGAGAGCTTACTATCTAAGGAATACAAGAGGAATACAACCAATAAAAAGGAAATTAAAAAGGAGGAAAAAAAGTATTTTATGAGGGGAGCATGATGGACAAATTCAAAGAAGTACGGTGTGGTATTTATATAGAGCTTTACAGTTTATATACCTCATCTCAGTTGACTCTCACAATAGGTAGTATAAGTGGTTTTACCCTTGTTTTATATATACATCATGATATTAAACTGCAAAGGCTTAAATGGCATGTATAAGGTTTTCTTGTTCAGTTGTTTTTCAGTTATTTCCAACTCTTTGTGGCATCATTTGGGATTTTCTTGGCAAAGATACTGGGGTGATTTGCTATTTCCTTCTCCAGCTCATTTTTTTACAAATGAGGAAACTGAGGCAAACTGGGCTAAATGACCTGCCCAGAGTCAGATAGCTAGCAAGTGTCTGAGGCCGAGTTTGTATTCAAGAAGATGAGCCTTCCTAAATCCAGACCTGGTTTTGTATATACTGCAGTACTTAGCTGCTCCCAAAAGTATCAATTCTTTTGTACCTAGAGCAAGGTACAATTTATTGTTTTATATTTTGAATTTTTCTTATGTTTTGCTATGCACATATCAATGATTTTTTCTATTTAAGTTTTAAATCACACACACACACACACACACACAATGTGTGTGGTATTCAGCTCACCCAATAAATGCCAGAGATGTCTCAAGGTGCCAGGAGAAAGTTTATTCAATTCTCATGAGAAGCGGGCAATCACTCTCACCATATGGAAAGGTGAAAGTGGAGCACAGACAGAAGGGGCACTGTATAATTTCCCTTACATAATATTAACCATCCCCACTGATTCATTCTCATTGACTGAGAATGTGACTTTACATTCTAAGTCAAAAACTACAACAAATAGGGAAGCAACCCATAGATTCAAATGTAAACAAATACATTCCTTTTACTGATCCTGAGACATGTGCTTTCAAGGTATGAGAGATTAGGATTGAGTCAGTCCACTCTAAATTCTCCCAGACCTGCTCCCCTATCCTTGGAATTATTTGCCATTGAGGAAAGGCAGGGAAAAATAAGAACCTGATCCCATAGCTTGGTTAATTTATAATTTGCTTTTTGAAGAAATATCAAATTTTCTATTTGTGTGTGTGTGTGTGTGTGTTTTTAAAGAGGGAGAGAGAAAGAAACGTAGACCTCATCATTTGGAAGGTTAGGAGGAGCACATCCCTTAGAATGTCCCACAAGGAGCCTGATGTGCAGAATTTAAAAGAAGATAATGCTAAAAAAAAAAAAAAAAAAAAAAGCTAATCTAATTTGCATTCTTTATATGAAGAAACATCAAAAAAAGAAACTGCTCCCAGACTACATAGATTTTCTGATCTCACTATATAACTAAGCAATTCTGTACTTCCCAAAACTTTATAAAGACTGGTAAGTTCTACCTCAGGATCTTTGGTCATTAAGAGACTCCTTTGACCCAAGTTATTTGTTACTGCTAGCTTAATTAATAAATTGACCATGGTTGGACCATTGTTTGTTAATTTTCAAATCTAACACTAGGTATGGGGATAAAGTTATACAAAACAAGCCTGCTATCCCTTTTTTACTCTCTTGACCTTCTTTCATCTCCTCAGCCTCAAATTTTTCCCCAATAAATACACATATACCCAGCCAGCAAATGCTGTTTCAGAGAGATTAGCCAGGGGTGTGCTGCAGCCAGCTCATTCAGGCCACTGAGAACTGATTGTTAAATTTTCAATGTGAAGATTTACATCTGATATTGACATATGTTACAAATCATGGTTTGATTTATTGTTTATTGATTGTCTAGACTTAAGGAAAGTGATGAAGAAGATGTTAATAATGAATGTAAGACTTAAAAGTGTATCATGAGTACATTTTAGGAGATTCAGTTGTTAAGACATTTACTAGCAGATCTCTGGAATGTCGCTGTTTGTATGGCTTGTTTTGTTTTGTTTTTAGTGGGGAGTAATGGAAACAAATAGTGACAGTTTTTCTTTTTTCCTACCCTTCCAGTCCAAAGATATTTCTAAAGAGAAATATCTCTTTAGAATGTAAAGGCATTCACAACTCATTTCCCCCTTCCCCCCCTCTCTGTATTTTTTCTATTTCCCTCTTTCTCTCTCAGCATTATAATATAACGGAAAAAATGTTGAATTTAGTATCAGAGGACCCAGACTTCAATTTCTTCATTCATAAAATGAGGGGATTGAACTAGATGATTCTTTGATATTATTATAAGGAATTTATGATATTATCCCATTACTTGTATGTGGGGAAATTGTCACTACATATAAATCACAATGTGCTCTCTACTTTGAGTAGAGGGAAAATTGCTAGTTGTCTCTAATTGAAAAACCTTGTTCCCAGATCTCAGTTTCCTGGGTTCAAGTTGCTTGAATGGCTCAATACCTGCTGGCAGCTTCTTCTCTGACAGTATGTTGGATAGTCCATATTTGGCCAGTGCACTCCCGGAGCACAAGGATATAAAAACTGGAGTGGTTCTTGATCTCCAGGCACCTCTTGGTGGTCCGATTGATGACAGCTGCCCCCTTGATGGGAAAAGAGAAGAGACAGTAGGACTGAATTGTCCTGTTAGCCCCCTTTTCCATACCCCTATCTATACTACTCTCTGGTTTCTTCTGCTGCAACTTTCAAGAAGATGCCCAAATTACCCAAGTTCTCAACATCAGATTAAAATTAAGGATGGTTGTACAATGCATTTGTGGTAAAGGGATCATAGGCTGTCTTCAAAGTGAGGGGCTTAGACTCTGGAGGGAAGTGGTATGACCTCAAAGAATCTGTTAGGAACAGTTGGAGGGTGGGAAGATGGATTGCATAGCACTCTCCCAGAGGCAATCATTCATATGTACCTTCCTTCCTTTACAAGCTTTACAAGCTCCTAATCCTCTCTCTTTCTCTTTTATGTCACTAGTTATAATTCAACAACAGACAACAGTTGTGCTATTAGGAAAAATTGTTACTCTAACCCATCTATGTTCCATATCACCTAATGACTACCCAGCAAACGTTCCCCAAAGGGGCCCTTTGTACTCCTAAGTCAGTAACTGATGAATAAGAATCTCACCCTATCTCTTTTCATTTTGGTAGGGAAGAGTGAATCTAACACAAGAAGCAGAGATGGATATATTATACGCAGTGTCTTGGATCATATTTTATTAACTTTCCCTCCAACTCTTCCAGATCTTAGCTATAATGATACCACTAGGATATCAGTCACCTGGGTTTACAACCCCAGTATCCCCCTCAGCTCCCTAACTTTTATTCACCTCACAGGTCCAAGCAGTTGACAAATCTTGAACCTTTCCATCTCTACAATATTTCTGTCTTTTCTGTACTCACACAGGCAACAATACAGTTCAGGCCCTCATTATCTCCCTCTTGATCTATGGCAGTGACCTACTAACTGGTGTCCCTGTCTCGTCTTTCCCTATTCCCATTCTTCTAAAGGTACTAAGGGACACCTAAAAGACAAGTCTGACTATATATATCATGCCCATAATGAATAAAAATCTAGTGGTTCCTATTGGCACTTAGATACAATATAAACTTTTCTATTTGACATTTAAAGTCCTTTACCAACCTACACCCAAACAACTTTTCCTGCTTTATTATGCTCTACTTCTCTTTCTATCCTCTGAATATGTGTTTCATATTCATTTGAAAACAAGACTAAAATATACAAATATGAATAGTAAATTAAATTGTGATACCATTCATTAAATAGAATCAATTAAATAGAGAATGGATTTCAACTGAAAACTTGCTAAATTGAAACCAGAGACAATTCAATATGTATCCTATTCTATTATCCCCAGGATACTTCTTTTAAAATGAAGCATATTGAATCATACTGTTCCCACTGAAAAAATTGTTTAAAATATTTAGTGAGTCAATTGGTTTTGGTTTTTGTTTTTTTTTTTTTACCATTTAGATAAAAAAATTAAGGTATTTTTCTTTATCCCATTCTTCTTAATTTTTATTTTTATAATTGTTTTATGCTGTATAAAACACTAATACTATAGTACATATATAGTACACGTATACAACTTATATATGTATACATATATAGCATACAAACATACATTTGGGCCAGGGGCTCAAAATTATTTAATTATTTTTAACATTTAAATAAAAAAAATTTAAGATATTGTTTATTTCTTTATCCCATTCTTTTTAATTTTCATTTTTGTATTCATTTTATGCTGTGTAAAACATACTGATACTGTAGTATATGTATACAACTTATATAGATATATGTATATATATATACATATATAAAGATATAGATATAGATATATAGTAAACAAACATATTTGGGATAGAGGCTAAAAAATTATTTTACTAATCGTTGTGTGCTATCAAAAAAAATAATTGTTGCGCTAGGGAAATGGATCTAAAAATGCTGAAAAGATATCAGTCTTTCTAGGTTCACAAAGTAAAGGGAATAAGGCTTCTCTCTGATTCTTTACTCTGACACTGATGTATAATCCCCTATCCTGAATTAAAAGTATCAATTCTTTTGTACCTGTAGCAAACAGGAGGGGATGCTGAGGGAGATGGCTCACTTGACTTAATCAGTCAATCCAGAAATTGTCTAGACAACTGATCCCCAACATGGCTGAAGAGCATCAGCTTCATGCAAGGCATTAGTGGCATAAAGAATGGGTTGTTGTCCAACTCTTGTGACCCCGTTTGGGGCTTTCTTGGCAAAGACAGTAGTGGGGTGCATTTCTTTCACTAGCTCATTTTACAGATGAGGAAACTGAGGCAAACAGGGTTAAGTGACTTGCTTAACATCTCAAATCTAGCAAATATCCGAGGTCATCTTGACTCCAGGCTCACCATTCTACCCACTGCACCATCTAGCTGCCCTGGATCTCTCTCTGCCAGTAGATCTCTCTCCTACAGGAGAGTATTTACCTCATATCCCATTAGACTATTCAGAAGAAAACAGTATGCAAAGGATTTTGGGCCTAAACCCCTTAAAAAGCAGCTGAAAGAAGTCGTTATCCTGGAGAAGAAAAGACTCAGGGAGGCATGATAGCTCTGCCTGAAAGGCTGTAATGTGGGAAATGTATCAATTTGTCAAATGCTCAATTTGTCCCCAAAGAGAAGAAACCGAAGCAACTGGCTGAAACAGCAAGGAGGCAAATGTAGTTATGACGTCAGGAAAAAAAACCAAAAACTTCCTAACAATCAGAGCTGGATGTCTTGAGAAGTAGTGAGTTCCCTGACCTTGAAGGTCTTCAAGCAGAAGCTGGAGGATTCCTTGTTAGATAAATCACAATAGGAATTTTTTGAGAGTACAGTATTGATTACAATTGGCCACTGAAGTCCCTTCTGGGCAAATGGGTAAATCTGGGTTCAGGGCTCTAAGCTTCTGAAAAGGAAAGGGACAGATACTGAACAGAACAGCAGGAGAGGACAGACAATCCTGCAGAAAGCAAGGAGCAGTTTTATACATTCAATTCAGGATCAATCAGGGATGACTCATATCCAGAAGGGAATCTGTCCCAAGCACAAGACCCTAATCTAGAAACCAAAGTTGGAAATATTAGTAAACAGGAAAAAACACTGAATGCAATGAAGAAATAAATGAGTCTTAAACACATGTAACAGAAAGAAAAACAAAAGAAGAAGGACCTAAAGATTTTTAGAAAAATTAGAGATGATAGATGGCTATTTTATTTGGTGTTTGTTAAATCACCTTTTTATTGAAACTCAATTTCTTTATCTGCAAAATGAGGTACAGATGGCCTCTGAGATCCTGTTATGTTCTCGATCTATGATATCATGACCCAATGACTACTTCTTCTGAATAATATTTCCAAAATACATCTTTTACTATGTCACTCTCCTGCCCCAAAATGGGAAATGATGTCGAATTTCCTTTTATATCAAAATTTAATTCTTTATCTAAATCTTTAAGAGAATTAGAAAACTCCATCAACTCACCTGTTTAAAATCCCAGTACATGTATAGCTCTTTATTAATTGCTTCAGTGCATGTCTTTAATATTGGCCAATGCCCTTCACCTGGGTCTATGAGGCAGCGATCTTGCCAATACCACTCAGCATATAGGCGCCCCACATAGAATTCTCCTGTCCTGCAGTAGAAAATGAGCTAAAAAAAGATCAGAGGAACCTGTCAACAATGAAGAACCATCTATAGAAAATATTATACCTAGAAAAAAACTAAAGAGATCAGCATATGGGAAGTCTTTGTTTTTTCCATCCCTATTCTCAGGAAGCAGAAGTATACTCTTCATCTTACTCCATTGTCTCCTTTATTTCCATGAAAAAGAAAACTTCTATAAGGGTGAGATAGATTTTTTTTGCCTTAATTCCATTTTAGTCCCAATAGCAACATGATACAAGAGAGCATGGCTCCATAGGGAAAAATACTAAATTGGAAAACCTATGGGCTTTCAGAACTGATCATGTTAGGGAATGTCTTTTCTTTTAAGTGATGTTTAAAAAGTTCAAGAGACATAGTTTTTGGGTAATTGATAATTTTATTAATAATTCTAGCATTTTATTAATAAATGGAGTGATCATTTGGTACTCTCATATATACACACACATACTCACACATAAGGTTTATGTGTCCTTCATAGAATGAGTGTTCTTGAGAGTGCCAATCAGCTCAGATTGCTTAAATGATTAATGAGAAGAATGAATATTACAGTGATAGGTGGAACCATTCTAATGTTAGGATTACATTCACTTGACCACTTCTAGGACCCATCGTGCCCATGTGCTTCTTTCTTGACCACAGGTGTGGCAGTGTGGGGCCAAGATTGAGGTCTTGCCCTATTCCCGAGTTGCTCACTTAGAGAGAGCCCATAAGCCCTATGCTCTGAAGCTGGGATCAGCCATAAAACACAATGCTCTTCGGGTGGCTGAAGTGTGGATGGATGAGTACAAATCCATGGTCTACTTCTTTTGGAAGGATTCTTTTGGAAGGATTCTTTTGGAATCCTGTAAATACTAATGCTCACATTTTATAGTATCATCCCTTTGCTACCTACATTGAGAACAAAAAAAGCTTTGTCCAAATTTAGATGTTTCCTTCATATTACACATCCCTTTAACATGAACTATTTCCCAATCTCCCAAGGGAAATGTGCTAACTGTAGTTCTAACTGTAAGAACTAGCAAAGATTACGATAGGCAAGATCATCAATAGATAATACCTGTGATCTGTACTCTTTACAATTTTCCAAGATTGGAGTATTTGATGAAAAAGGTCCCTCATCAATGCAGACGTGTTCATTTGCAGAGTTCTTCATCTAGAAAGCAAAAGTCACACCATATATTTAGTGAGGAGAGGCAAAAGAAGTAGGCCCATTATTCCTCCCTAACATTTTCCATCTGGGGAATATCATAAGGAATGCCTACTAAAAGGAAATGGAATTTGGGACCTCAGTGATAGGAAGGAAACAAATACAACAATATGATATCATCTTGTAATTCTAAAATGTTGTAGGTATTTCAACATGTCTGTTCTTAGTTTTAGGCCTTTAAGGTGTTTCCACATGCTTGAGATGGGGGAATGAGATTTCTTAAACATCTTTTGGGAGCTAAAATTCTCAAGAGAATAGAGCAAAAGTTGGAGAAGTTGTTGTGGAGGAGAAAACTGGAAGAGGTGAGCGAGGGGAAAGAAGTAGGATGAAGTAGGGCCTGAGAAATGCAAGAAGCCTGGATATCTTGGAAAGGGAAGAAACATTGGTTATGGCACAGAAAGGGCTCTAGTTTTAGAATAAAATACCCAAAATGAATTTAGGTCAAACAGAGTTTTATATTATATGATTTTTGGAGGGTAGTAAGAGGGAGAGAGAAAGTCATGAACACAGCACTCACTTTTCCATAGCCAACAATGTTTTGAATTGGCTTTAGAGAGGGATACACATTTTTGAGGTACCAGTCAAAACTTTTGCATTTCAATTTCTTTTGGAGTTCCTTCCTGGGAGAGATATCTCCATATTCGATTCCTGGGTTCTGTGAAGAAATATCTTGTCATCCAAATACCTATGTATCACAATGTAAAATACTTTTATTAGTTTCTGGGGGGAGATCACTCCAAAGGACAAGTTGGTATCTGTCTAGGGTTTTGTGTGTAACTTTCATGTTCTTTGGTCCTCATGTGGACTTGCTTCCCTATATGTCAAGAAACTGATTAAGATTGAACAAGACAGAAATTTGTGTTGTTTAACATTTGGATCAGCAAAATGCTTTCTCTGACATCAAAAGCAAGAACAATACAGATGGACAGACACACAGAGAGAACCAAGAAGAGTCAGGACAACATGGAGTCCTATTTTTTTCATTATTCTTTTGTATTATGGTATAACTGAATAGCTGAGTTCTCATCCTATAATCAAACTCTGAATTAATTTTTACATTAGTGATACTTTAGTTAGTTAAATAAGGGAACTTCATGTAATCTTTTCTTTCTGGGAACTTTAATATCTATTTCACACCAGTCAAACTGGGGATACGGTAAGGCTTAAATGAGATAGAAGATATATAGCACTTTGCAAATCTAAAATCACTATATAAATGCCAGTTATCATTATTATTGTTATTATTATTATTATCAACCTGCAGTTATTAGATCTCTAGGCTGGTGATGACTTTATTCTCTGAATTTTCTATATATGTTTGCCTAAAAATACTATTTTATGGAGAACTCATACAAAAAAGCATTCCCATGGTGGTCAGAAGAAGCAATACAAGGACATTCTCATAATTTCTCTGTAGAACTTTGGCATTGATTATGAGACAGGAGACATTCAGCATAATAGGCCCGCATCAACAAAGACCTTGTGTTCTATGAGCAACTCAAGATGAGCAGATTTAGAGACATCTCCACTCCAAATTTTATATGATTTATTGATATTCAACTTAAAGTAAATCAAGCCTTCTGAGCTTATATTGGCCTGATCAGTCACAGTCAGACACACTATATTTTGACCCCAATATAATGATGTCATTTCGGTAGTCTGAGAACAGAAGACAACCACAAACCAACCATATTCTAGCTGAGCTCAAGCAATTATAGAATAATATAGGGGCAAACTGGCAAATGTTTAACAACTAGGCTCCTTAGGGGGAGAGAAAGGAATGGGTACACACAAACTTTTAAGTTTAATTTGTTTTATTAACACTTTCTTAATCTAGAAATCAATAAAACAAAAATAAATCAAGCCTTGATTTATAGCAGTTTCTAATTTCGGAGGTAAAAATGCTTACCCTGAAAATTCAACTTTTGACTCTCCAAGCTCTCTAAAACTGGCTCCCACAATTCCCTAAGTCAAACCCACCAAGAGCTTCCCTATTATGTAGTGGTATTGCTAGCTCCCCTCTCTCAGCTCAACTGGGAGATTTTCTCTTCTAAACATTTTCCAGTCACCTCTTCTAACCAGGATGTTTAGGTTCCTAGTGCACCAAATGTGCTTTTACTGTCTTCTGTGAAGACATCTTGGCAAGAAGGACCAGCGAGCCTATCTCAAGGCTCCATGTGCATGCTAGCACAAGGCGAACTCAGTTTTAGCAATTTCAATCACAAACATGAGTATTGTAGTATTGTAGCTAAGCACTTTCTTGCACATGTGACAGAATTACAACGGTCTCTCTGTCACAAAGCCAGCTATACTTTGGAGGACTCAGCATCTCTAGCCTCCTCCGTGGACTTAATGGATGTGGGATTCAGTGAAAGGAGACTGCTAGGTAACACCTTGGCCAGGGCTGCATTCCCACTTTTTTCTCTATGCTCTTTGATATCCTTCCCATTCTGTTTGCCCCTCCTTTTTCAAAGTCCCCAACAAACCTCTAGAGGCAGATTCCAAAAGAAGTAGACCATGGATTTGTACTCATCCATCCACACTTCAGCCACCCGAAGAGCATTGTGTTTTATGGCCAATCCCAGCTTCGGAGCGTAAGGCTTGTGGGCTCGCTCTAAGTGAGCAACTCGGGAGCAGGGCAAGACCTCAATCTTGCCCCCACACTGCCACACCTGTGGTCAAGAAAGAAGCACATGGGCACGATGGGTCCTAGAAGTGGTCAAGTGAATGTAATTCTAACATTTCCAAGCTACATTTTAGTTCTATTTTTTCAAAACAAAAATCTAGCCTCTACCAGGTCTTTGTCTAAGCTGCATGTCTAACATACTCTTTCCAGCAAGTCAAACTCATCTTTGCTAGGAATTTTTCTTCCTATTTAGGGGAGAAATTATCTCTCCTTCCCAGAATTTTAGATCAGGGTGTGGGGAATGGGGGGATGGGGAGAGAGACATCATGAAGGAGGAAGAGGAGAGAAGTGGATGAAGTATTTATTCTCTTTTCTAAGCATCTGTTCAATTCCCTAAACCATTTTAACATTCTAAGCTTCTTCACTATTTCCTCCATTTAGGAACACATGGATTTTTTTAAAAATTGAAAGTTGACTTAAACAAAAAGAAGTCTGTCTCTTGTCTTCCAGTCTGGCTCATACCGGTGCTTAATAAATGATTTGGTTTTTTTCCTCCCTTTATTCATCAACCATGGAAGCTGCATGATTTTTTTCAGATTCCAATTTTCTACCACAATCAACTGAATACAAATATGCAATTATATTTCTTTCCCCAGATATTTCACAAAAACATTAGGATAGGTTGTTATTACCGGCATAATAATAAGTAATAAGAGAAGATGCAAGGATTGCCAAGTCTTATTCCAGACAGTGTTCCTTACATTTACAGATTACTTTGGTGAGTCGAAAAAACTGGCTTTTGAACAGCCTTCCTTCTTGCCAATCAGCTTCCCAAAGAGTATCTTCATAATACTTTAAATGGATAAAATATTTTATTATTTATTTTTATAATCTTAATTTCAAATTTTCTTAGGACAATATACTTTCCCTAAAAGACAATCCCACAAAAATATTTTGGGGTTATTTTGCATAATGAAGGATGTTATAGATATAAAAGAGATAGTATCATTTTTCTAGAAAAGCTTCGGTGACCAAATAGGAAGAGTAGTGGATAGAGTGGTAAGCCTGCAATAGGAAGCCCTAAATTCAATTCTAATCTCAGACAAGTACTAGATATGTGACCTTAAACATGTAATTTAACCTTTGCCTTACTTTCCTCATTTGTAAAATGAGCACAATTATAGTTCCTACTCTCTCTCCCCCGAGAGTTTTTGTGAGGATAAAAATGAAATAATGAAATCCAATCCCAGACACTTAGTTGTGTGACTTCGGCCAAGTCACTTAATCCTGTTTGCTTCAGTTTCCTCATTTGTAAAATGACTTGGAAAAGGCAAAGGCAAACTACTCCACTATCTTTGTTAAGAAAATCCCAAATCGAATCTGACTAAACAGCAAGTAGTAGAATCATTATTATCTTGGACACACCATTTAATTTCTGTATACTTTTTTTTTCATTTTTAAGTGTTTGTCCAAGGTAATTTTTGCAGGGTTAGGACTAGAATCCAGCTCTTCTGAGCTCTAGCTTTTATTACTCTTTACACTGACATAACTGCCTGTTGTTTTCTTCTTACTCTGGTACTGAAATAAATTATGACTTTCAAAGCTCTTTTATATTCATTATCCCATTTGGCTGCCACAAAAAAAAATTTAAGTAGGAAGAGTCAATATTATTACTATCTCAGGTTTATAGATGAGGAAGCTGAGGCTAAGCAAAAGTAAGAGATTTTGCCTCTGATGTTAGAACTCCCAAGTGTAATAAAAGGACTAGAATTTTTCTGACTCTTAGATCAATGTTCTCATTGCCACTTGTTTCCTTTTCAAGATAGCAAAGGGCTATGGCTAATTTATTCCTTTGTTTAATGCTTTAATTAATAGAATGCTCTCTTTCTCACAATGTCATACCTCTGAGAGTCATCATGATACAGTAGAAATAAGACCAGTCTGGTGGTTTCAATATCTGGTCTTGCATCCTGTTTTCAAAATTTAGTAAATGTGTGAATCTAGGTAAGTTATAACCTCTCTGAGTTCCAGTTTTTTAATTTATAAAACAGAGATAAAAATACTTACTAAAATTACTTCACAATGTTGTTAGGTGTGTGGAGCAATTGTGCTCTAGTCTCACTTTCCCAGGATGTGACCAGGTATATCCCCTCCTCAGAGTTCTAGGGATGCCTCTGAGGGGCCAGAAATGTATGATGATTAGTGCTATAGGTTAAAGCCCTCCATTTTGGTGTGGTAAACCAGTTAAGATTTATTAACATTTACAAATGGATATCTACTTTAACATAGAAAAAGAATAGAAATATAAATTCTCTGGGAAAAGAGAAATATTATTTAATACAATTTCTACATAGCATTGGTCCCACCAATTTTGTCAAGTGTAGCATTGCAGCTAGATGGCTCTTTTCCTCCTAAATCCCAAAAGTGGTTCTTCAGAAAACTGATGCTAAGCTGGTTGGTTGCAAAATCCAATATAGATTCCATTCCTGAGATCTTCCTTCTTGATTTCTTGAAGTCAAGAGATCATAACTATCTCTGACTTCCTTCATCGGGGACTAAGAAAGAATGGACAAACAGAAGCAATAACAGGGTTGTGTGCTCAGTTTCATGTCAACTTCAGGTGAAAGAGCCCAAGGTCCCTTTCCTACCAGAAGGTAACTCATCTTCCTTGTCCAATGCCAGCAAGTGGGAAACACTCCACACGAAGAGTCTGGTAACTTTTGAGTTCCCGCTTCATAGCCAATCACAGAGGCTTTTTCATCATATGGCTATCAGACTAGCACTAATTAGAGTATAATCTCTCCAAGTTCTTCCACTGTACATAATCATGCTTTTTCCAGAAGGAGGCTCCCCAACCTCTTCCACATAAAGGACTTCACCAGCACCCAGGTTATGTAAATGAAGTGCTCCTACATGGTTGCTTCATTGCAAAATGGAGATGACGTAGAATTTTGAAAGATTATCTTGGATAACCATAAGATCTGGCAGGTTCTACCATCCTAGAAAGTTTTCATGTGCAATCCTGGAAACAAATTAAATCTGCTATATGAGGATCAGTCATCATTAACACTATTGCCATTGTAGACAAATTCTGAAGTCATCTAATAAAGAAAATGAAAAATTGTTCTCAGTCTATTGAGTCCCCCTTCTATTTCTGCAGAGTGGCAGAAAACAGAGTAATTAAGAATTACACAATTGTTTCTTGGTTTGCTTTGTGTCTGTGTATGGGTGGAAGGGTGGATGTTTTGTTTTTGCTTTTTTTTTTAACCATCTTTAAACCATCCACTTTAACTTAGCTGTTAATATTCTAAATGTGAGTTCCTTATCCAGTGATCAACAAATGAACCTATTTTCTCAAAGAAATATAAAGTATCAATCTTGACATTCTTGCTTTAAACAAAACCAAAAGGAAGAAGTAACAGCTAAATGGAAGGAAGGCTAATAGTTTCTTCTTGGAGAAGCCAATAAAGGAATTTGCAAAAGTGGTTTTATCAAACTCATAAGTATTTGTGAAAAGTCCACAGTGGAAATAATTGAGGCACTTCAAGGTGCTAGACAGGGCTGGAACCAGTTCTCACTAGTTTCAAGGCTGGCTCTCTGTCCATTATGCCAAACTACCTTTTGACCATGAGAAAAAAAAGGAGGAGGGAAAGGTTGTTACACTATGGTACACAAAGGATACAAGATGCTTAATGAAAATACAGAATAGTACAATTGTACTGCAAGGCACCATAAAACAGAAGTGTTGTTACTTCTTATTTATGTAATTTGTCATAGTGTGCCTTACAATTGGGGGAGCATTGGGTCCCTAGAAATTTTATCTTCTCTCATTTGCAAAAGTATTCAAGCCTAGGCTAATTATTGTCTCCAGATTATCCCAGCATCTCCATCACTTAGAACCCCTCCTCCTTTGAGGTTTGTTGAGCCCATCTATAGCACCAAAGACTTGATGAGATCATTCAAACTAAATCTGCACATGCACTTAGACACTTGGTGACTCCAATAACAAAGATGGAATAGATGGGGATGGTCAGAAATGTAATAGAAATCTAAGCAGGATTAAAAATGAGAGAAGTTAGATACATCTTTGAGAATTCTCATGACTATGCATCATGATTGCTATCCTCAAGAAAAGAATTAATTTAGCAAACATGGTGAACACTGAAACACAATTGGCAGGAAAAACCTCATTAGTGTGAGAATCAGGTGTACAGACTGCTCAATTTCTAGATTAAAGAGCAAATTTCTTCAAAGTAGGAGCAGAAGAAATGAGGGTAAATGAGAAAAAGATAAAGTATGCAGTTAGAAGAATTTTACTGTCATTTATTAAAATAAATAATTGTTGAGATATAGAAAAAAATCTATAGACCCAGGTTTCAATAATTTCATTCAGACATTTAATCAATGTAAGCTAAATGCTGTAAGAAGGACATGCACACTAACCCTTAAAATGTCTAATTCATTAGATATTAAAAATATGGAAGTCAATGGTAACAGTTTAAAATATGAATTCAATTATCAATCTCAGAAAGGTGAAGGAAAAACAAGAGCATGATAGTCTGATAAAACAGAGAGAAGCCAACGTAGGTAAAGCTAGTTTAGAGAGAGTTATGTGACTTGCCCAGGGATTAAGTGTCTGATGGCATATCTGAACTTAAGTCATCTTGACTCCAAGTCCAACACTTTTACCCACTATGCTACCCAATTGCCAAGAAGCTGACAGAATGATAGGATTGGAACTTTTCCATTTTACAGATGAGGAAATTGAATTCCAGAAACCTCAATTGTCAGCACAAGAAAAATAATCCCTTGGAGAATTTTAATAATCAAATATTTGTATATATGATAAATGATAGGCACGTGGGGGGAAAAGACAAAAATGGGACAGCCTCTTCCCTGAAGACATTTAAATTCCTACATAGATACAAAATAAAACTAACAACTGTGAGAAGTCTCTCAGAGAAGGTGGGCCAGGAACTGAGTTTGAAGGAAAATAAAGATTATAAGAATTGAAGTCAGAAAGGAGGGCTTTCCAGGTGTTGGCATTACTTAAAGAAAATTACAGAGGGGAGAAAGGGAAAGCCACCTTGAGAATATCTAGAAGTTCAATTTGAATAGAAAGTAGAATGTACAAAAAAGGATAATATTGAAATTAAAGATAAAAATGTGCCTTGGTGTCAGATCGCTGAGGAACCTAAATTCCAGGATAAGGAGCTTATGCTTTATTCTGAAGACATTAAGGAGTCACTTAGAAGTCTTAAACAGAACAATGATACAAGATCAGACCTGTGCCACAGGAAGATTAATTTGTCAGCTTTGTGGAGGTGGATTAGAAAAGGAATTTGGCCTAGATGCAAACAGTTCAATTGCAATTGCAATAGTCCAAGCAAGAGCCAATGGGGAGCTGAATGGGTGGTAGAATTCCATTGATGGTTGGTTCGTTGTTGTCCTTTACTCTCAAAGAGAACCAAAATGACATTCACTATGTTGGGGTCAAGGTGCAATGTGTCCATCTGTGGTTAATCGAATTGATACGAGCTTGGAAGGCTCTATCACAGGCCAGGCACAAAGAGTCCATATGGTCCTTTGGACTGGAACCATGCAAGTGTAGAAGAGACAAAAATGAGAAGTATTGTCAAGATGGAGCCCACATCTTGGCAACTGATGGCTATGGAGAGTGAAGGAAGGGGGAAAAGTAAGGGAGGACTCAGTCTATGAACTGGGTAAATGGAAGCATATTGGTGCCCAGAACCATGCCTGGGAATGTTTTGCATATGGGACAAGTTCTGCCAGCTATAGCAGAGGCAAGCAGCATGTACCTCCCCTTGTGCATACAGGTGGGGTGAGGGGATGGACCTGAACGGAATTTGGGTAAAAAAGGTCACTCCTGTCTGCCATCTGAAAATTTCTCACAAGAATAGAGTTACTTAGGGTTAGACTCTGTCTTTTCTGTACTGCAGAAGTACTAAAAGTCTGTTGGAGAAAAAGCCCAAATCACTCTAAGATATGGTTCCAATGTTGCTTTTAAGAGGAAAGAAAGTAATTTAAAGATTAATTTGTAGGAGAAGAAATCAGTTCTATTTTGGCTCTGTTAACTTTGAGAATGTAGATGGGGTGCTATAGATGGGCTCAACAAATCTCAAAGGAGGAGGGGTTCTAAGTGATGGAGCTGCTGGGATAATCTGGAGACAGTAATTAGCCTAGGCTTGAATACTTTTGCAAATGAGAGAAGATAAAATTTCTAGGGACCCAATGATCCCCCAATTGTAAGGCACACTATGACAAATTACATAAATAAGAAGTAACAACACTTCTGTTTTATGGTGCCTTGCAGTACAATTGTACTATTCTGTATTTTCATTAAGCATCTTGTATCCTTTGGAAACTGCTAAACATGAGTGGGGGAAGAGACAGAACATTGCAGTGGAATCCAACTACTGATTAACTCAGCTCCAGTTACCATAGTGTAACAACTTTTCCCTCCTCCTTTTTTTCCCATGGTTAAGAGGTAGCTTGGCATAACGGACAGAGAGCCAGCCTTGAAACTAGTGAGAACTGGTTCCAGCCCTGTCTGGGTGAGTTAACCTTGAAGTGCCTCAAGCAATATTCTAAAACCACATATTTCAGTGAAGGAGATGAACAGCTTTGTATAGTGAGTTTTTTCACCTGAGAGCTCCTTCTATCAGTGAAATGTCAGACCCTGTCCTGCCAAACCATTTTGTGGCTCCACAAATGTGCTCCTTTTTCTCGGACCCACTTCTTAGGTGACAAAGAGTTGATGATGGTGGGCTGAATGAAAAGGTTCCAGATTCTTATAAAGGACATCTGACAGAGGTCACAGTTGGGACTTTTAAAGGGACAGACACAGAATTTTTCAATTCTTGGTCTTCTGGACTTCAATCTAGTATTTGCTTTTGTTTTTTTCTTTTAAGGTGAAGTAGATTGACCACTAATCCTGAAATCAGAAAGACCAGAGTTCAAATCCAGCCTCAAGCATTAAGCTGTGGTATTGTTCAGTTGTTCAGTCCTGTCCAAATCTTCAACACTCCATTGACCATATTGTCCATGGCTTCTTTTCTTTTCTTTTTTTTGGCAAATGAAATGGTGCACCATTTCCTCCAGCGGTTTAAGGCAAACAGAAATCACACAGAAAGTGTTTGAAATCAGATTTGAATTCAATTCTCCTGACTCGAGACTCAGTGCACTATCCACTGAGCCATGTAGCTATGTGACCCTAAGCAAATCCACTAATCTCAGTTTGCCTCAGTTTCCTCAACTGTAAAATGGGTGTCATAACTGTAGTTCTTTCCCAGGGTTGTTATAAGTATCAAATCAAATGAGAAAATATTTGCAAAATGCCCAACACATAGTAAGCATTTAAAAATTCTTGTTTTCTCTTTCCCCACATGATAGTGCCAATGAAATAAGATGCAGGAATCAAGTGGACAACCCAGAATGGAAGCCAGCATCAGTTTATGGAAGTGTTCAGACCTTTACTCCCCTACTCAATAAATTTCATGGCTCCCTATTATTTCCAAGATCAAATGCCAAATCTTCTCTTTGGCTTCTGAAGTCCTTCACCACCTGTCCTCTTCTCCCCTTTCCAATCTTCTTATTTAGAGTTAATCCCCTTCAAATACTTTCTGCTCTAGGGATGCAAGATTTCTTGGTGTTCTTTAAGAACCGCCCTCTATCTCCTACTTCTTGGTGCCTTTTCATTGACTATCCTTCCATGCCTGGAACATTCTTCCTTCTCACCTGTTTCCTTGTTTTCCTGGATTTTTTGGAGACTTAGCTCAAATCCTATTTTCTTCAAGAGGTCCTTTCCTAGTCCTCCTTATGAAATCAACTCCTATGTAGTTCTTTGTGGGCTGTCATTCCCATTAGAATGTAAGCTCCTTGAGGGTAGAGTGTGTTTTTGCCTTTCTTTGTACCCCCAGAACTTAGCACAATACCTGACATATAATAAGAACCTAATAACAGCTTGTGGATGATTATCACAATAATGAACAGCTAACTTTTACTCAGACTTTCAACTTTCTGGCTACACATCACTTGGAGATACAAAGAAAGAAGAAGGGAGAATCAGAAGTCCAGGAGGACAGTGCTGGCCTAGCATGTCCATGGCCAGGAAGGTGGGTAGAGTACCAGGCCTGATGTCAGGAAAACTCATTTTCCTGACTCCAAATCTGGCCTCAGACACTTCCCAGCTGTATGACCCTGGCCAAGTCACTTAATCCTGTTTGCCTCAGTTTCCTCATCTCTAAAATGAACAGTAGAAGAAGGAAATATTTTTGCTAAGAAAACCCCAAATGGAGTCAGGAAGAACTGGACACAACTGAAAAATTACTGCAAAACAAAAGGCATGTCCAAACCTGTAGATATATCAAACAGCTCACTGCGGTCATTAAGTCAAGCAGCAGATTTACTTGCACACCATGTGGAAGTTAAATGCAATTTCTACAAAAGCTGCAAGACAGGGACAGCTGGAATGCTGTGAGATGATGTCTCCTTCCTTCTGTGATGTGGAAAATAGGAAACTTGAAAGTCCTTACAAAGGCCTTTTGGATAATTGGTGAAATCCCCTCTCCCTCAAGGACAAAGTGCCATGCCACAGAAAGTGAGAGTGAATTGAAAGTAAAATTTATCAGGATTTGTTCAACTCCTTTGTAACTTACTATCCTATTATCTTTTCATTTTCATTTTATTTTAGCCCATGTGCCATTTGAGTGAGTTCTTTGGAGATCTGCCAAATAGAGAAGCAAGGAAATTAAGACCTAAGTAGGTAGGCAGACGGGCTTCAAGGAGTTATGAATTTTGAAGATGCAGGATAGAACAATAGTAAAAAATACATTGGTTTTAGAGTGAGAAGACCTAGATTAAAATATCAGCTTTGTCATTTACTACTTGTCACTTACCCTTCAGACACTAGTCATGTGGCCCTGGGTAACTCAATTAACTGCCATTTACCTAAGTGTCCTCAATGATATATACATATGCATAATATATTCATACCCTCATAAATGTCCCTGCAGGCCAAGCTCCACATTTTCTTTTCTTCTCTCCCTCCCTCGCTCCTCTCTCTCTCTCTCTCTCTCTCTCTCTCCACATATATAAAGATATGCATATATACACATGCATACATATACTTACTTTATATACATATATATTTGAGTGTGCACATAAACATTCATACATATATGTTTATTCCCTTTCCCTCCCCCCCAACTTTATGTGATCTTGGGTAAATCACAAACTTTGTTGGCTTCAATTTCCTTATTCATCAAATGATAAGGTTGGATGAGATGAGCTTTAAGGTCCCTTACAGATAATGTCTATGAACTTATGATTATTGCATTTTTTTGATACCCCCAAATAAGAACCCAGAAAAGCTTGGGAAACCCTGTGAATGATACAGTTTCTTCCCATTTGTAGTTTTGAGTGGGCACAGCAAGCTTTGAGCACCACCTGGTGGCTAGGAAAAATGTAGCTTGAGTAGCTCTTAGTGTTAATAGCTGCCAGGTCACCAGTAGGATCACCATCATTACCGAGTTAGGGACTAGTGAAAGATAACATCTCAGGAGCTCTATCCAAGTTGTTCTTGCTTTTCTTCATCTCTTTATGTTCTACCCTATTACCTGGCAAAATGAAGACCTGACCTTCCTAAGCAGAGGAAGTCCAATCTTTTCCGGTGAATTTTAGAACTCCCATCATTCTCTCAATTTCTTTTTCTACCTTTGGCTTAAACTAGAATAAAACTAAAATGATAAGTGTAATATATTGTATCTAGGTTTTACTGTAACACATGTAAAATGTATGGGATTGCCTGTCATCGGGGGGAGGGAATGGAGGGAGGGAGGGATAATTTGGAAAAATGAATACAAGGGATAATATTATAAAAAAATTACTCATGCATATATACTGTGAAAAAAATTTCCAAATAAAATTTTAAAAAATGATAAGTGTACCCTCAGGCTGAGCTCCACATTTTCTCCTCCATAGATCTGCATTCCTCCATCCAGCAATCCAATCTCTTCCAAAAACAATCTGTTTGCCCCAAAGATGCCGAAAATGGAAGGACTCCTGCAGGAAGACAGAGACAGAGAGTCATTACTTCCCTCAGGAGATAAATGATCAGAGTTGGAGTGGGGTGAGGCTAGTGACAGGAAAATGAATTGGGTAAAAGAAATAGCAAGAGAAAAGCACCAGGCAGATTTATAATTCTATTAAACATTTAAAGATCAACTAATTCCATTATTAAATAAATTATTTGGAATTTAAGTAAAGAAATAAATACAATATTGATATCTAAATAAAAAGAGTACTCTAAGAGTAAAAACAGTAAAAGAAAATTATAGACAAATTTAATTAATAAAAATGGATTCAAAAATCTGAAATAAAATATTAGCTAAGAAATTACAGCAATATATTGCAAAGAAAATACATTTTGATTAAGTGGGATTTGCACCAGCAATGCAGGAATGATTTAACATTAGAAAAACTATTAATATACTTCATTATATCAATAATAAAAGTTAGAAAAATTATATGATAAAAAAAGAAAAAGAAAAAACTATAAGATTATATAAATATATACAGAAAAAGCTTTTGATAAAGTACAATACTCATTTTTATTGAAAAAACACTTCAAAGTATTGGTATAAACAGATTTTTCTTTAAATTGATAAAAGATATTTGTCTAAAACAAACAAGTATTATTTGTAATGGGGACAAACTGGAAGCCTTCCCAGTAAGATCTGGTGTGAAAAAAGGATACCATTATCAATATTATTCAATATTGTATTATAAATCCTGGCAAAAACAATAAGACAAGATAAAGAAAGAGAAAAAGTCAGAACTGAGAATGAAGTATTAAAATTATTTCCTTTTTTTGCAGATGATATGATGACATACAAAAAAGCCCAAAGAATAAACTAAAAAGTTAGTTGGAACAATAATTTTAACAAGGTAGCAGGATGTAAAATAAATCCACATAAATCATCAACATTCCTGAAGATCAGAAACAAAACTCTGAAAGAAAAGACTGTAACACTAGACAGTATAAAATAGTTGGGAATAAAACTCCCAAAACAAATCCAGGAATTATATAAACAAAATTATAAAAAAAAACCACTTTTGATACAAATGAAATTAGATTTAAATAAGTGGAGAAACATTCATTGTTCATGGATAGGCAGGATCAATATAATAAAAAAGACAATTTTACCCAAATTACTTTGTATATCAAATGCCATAACAATTAAATTGCCAAAAAAATTTTACTGAATTAGGATAAAATAAAAATTCAAGATTATCAAAGGAAATGTGAAAAACAAATGTAAAAGAAGGAGGTTTACCAGTACTAGATTTTAAACTATATTATAAAATAGTAATTATCAAAGCTATCTAGTATTGGCTAAGAAATGAAAAGTAGATCATTGGAATAGAGTAGATACATAATTTACAATGTAAATAAACATAATAATCTTATATTTGACAAGTGTAAAGACTTAAGATTTTAAGATGAAAATTCATAAGTAAAAAAAGTTTGTTAAAACTGGAAAGCAACACATCAGAAACTGGACATATTTTACACCATTTATCAAAACAACTTCAAAATAGATATATTACATACATAAAGAAGGTTTTACACCAACGAGAGGAAGACAAAACATATTAATTATCATATTTATAGATAGGTGAACAATTTATGAATAAACTATTTTTAAAAAGTAAAGTTAGGCATAAATCAGATAATTTCAATTGGATTTAATTTAAAAGTTTTTGTACAAATAACACAAATGTAGCCAAGATCAGAAGAAGAGCAAAAAATTGGGGAGAAATTTTATAGACTGTTTATCAGATAAAAATATCAAATTTAAAATATATAAAGAACTCTGTAAAATCCATAAGAATATGAGTCATTCCCCAATTGACAAATTGTCAAAGAGTTTGAACAAGAACTTTTCCAATGAAGAAATCAAAACAATTCATAATTATATGACAAAAAATGCTCTGAATCATTATTGAGTAGAGAAATGCAAATTAAAACAATCTGGATATATTATTTTATATCTACCATTTCAGCTAAAATGATAGAAAGGGAAAGTGACATATGTTATAGGGGATGTGGAAAAACTGGAACACTAATTCATTGTTGGTGGAATTGTGAACTGATCCAATCACTTTGGATAATGATCTAGAATTATGCCCAAAGAGTTATTAAACTGCTTATTCCCTTTGACTCAGCAATACCACTACTTGGCCTATTTATGAAGGTGATTGTGGAAAAAGCAAAAGAAACTATATGTTCTAAAATGTTTACAGCAGCTCTTATTGTGGTGAAAAAGAAATGGAAATTGCAGGGATGCCCATATTTGGGGAATAGTTGAATAAGTTGTGCTATACAATTATGATAGAACACTACTATAGTATTAAAAATGATAAGTTCAATGATTTTTTAAAAACATGGAAATATTTACACAGAATAATGAAGAGCAAGCTAAGCAGAACTCAGAGAATATTATAAACAGTTACAATAATGTTGTTTTAAAAATGACTTTGAAAATTTTTCATATCCAAGGGCTCTGATAAAGGCCTCATTTTACAAATATATAGAAAATAACTCAAATTTATAAGAAATCAAGCCATTCTCGAATTAATAAATGGTCAAAGGATATGAACAAACGCTTTTAAGATGAAGAAATTAAAGCCATTTCTAGTCATATAAAAAATGCTCCAAATCACTATTGATTAGAGAAATGCAAATTAAGACAACTCTGAAGTACCACTACACACTTCTCAGATTAGCTAAGGTGACAGCAAATGATAATGATGAATGTTGGAGAGGATGTGGGAAATCTGGGGCACTAATACACTATTGGTGGAGTTGTGAATTGATTCAACCATTTTGGAGAGCAATTTGGAACTATGTCCTTTGATCCAGCAGTGTCTACTGGGTCTGTATCCCAAAGATATCATTAAAAAAAAAAAAAAAAGGAGAAAGGACCTACATGTGCAAAAATGTTTGTAGCAGCACTTTTTGTAGTAGCAAAGAACTAGAAACTCAGCGGATGCCCATTAGTTGGGAAATGGCTGAATAAGTTATTATATATGAATGTTATGGAATATTATTGTTCTATAAGAAATGATCAGCAGGATGCTTTCAGAAAGGCCTGGAGAGACTTACACAAACTAATGCTAAGTGACGCCAGTAGAACCAAGAAAACATTATATACAGCAACAATAAGATTATATGATGATCAACTGTGATGGTCTTGATTCTTTTCAACAATGAGGTAATTCAGACCAATTCCAACAGACTTGTGATGGAGAGAAATAGCTGCATCTAAAAAGAGGACCACGGGGACTGAATGTGGATCAAAACATAGTATTTTCAACTTTTTTGTGGTTGTTTGCTTGCTTTTTTTCCTTTTCTTTTTTTTTTTTCCTTTTTCATCTGATTTTTCTTGTGCAATATGATAAATGTGGAAATACATTTAGAAGAACCACACATATTTAACCTATATTGGATTACTTGCTTGTCTAGGGGGAATGGAGAAAAAAGTTGGAACACAAGTTTTTGTAAGGGTGAATATTAAAAACTATCTTTGTATAGTTTTTTTATGTATTTTGAAATAATAACCCATTACTAAAAATTTTTTTTAAATTTTAAATAACTTTAAATTACTGTTATTTTGACTATTATAAATATAATATAATTAATAAATATTATAAATAATTATAAATATAATATAATTATAAATATTTATAACTAAAGAACAAGTGAAGAAAAAGTATCTGTCCACAGAAAGAACTGATAAATAGAAGTACATATAGGATAATTTTACAGATAAACATAACGAATAACCAACCATATATAAATATATTTGTGTCTAATAATAGCCATCTCTAGGCTGGGGGAATGGAAGGAAAAAACTTTATATTATAATTTTGTTGTATATTTCAAAGATCTACATAGCAAATTGTGCATAGCAGATTTGCAGTTTCATGTGCAACCATCTTTTTTTTGTACAATAATACAATATTGTATTATGAACAAGAATTTCTATAAATTAATCATTTAAAAAAGGAAATAGCAAAGAAAGTCTGTTCCAAAATATATACATCCTGAAAAATCTTTAATGAAAGAGCAGAAGAATTTATGTTCAATCCTAATCAGAGGTACTGGAATAAAAGCAAAAACAGGTTTGTTATGTAGCTTTTGCTCTATATATGATATGCTCAATCCTCTGTTAATATTTTATTTTGATGGTTTATCTTGGCATGGCCCTGGGTTTTCAGGCCTTATGTCAGAGAAGTAAAAAATCCTGAGAAAGAAATTATAAGAGTTTGTCTATCTGTTATATGAAGATCAGCCTAATTACAGGCAAAAAAAAAATCTATCTCCTTAATTCTGGCCATCAAATGATGATGAATTCTTTTGGGAATGTGTATTTAGTGAAACTATACTCACATCACTAAAATCAAAGACAATCTATTATAATCCATTTTATACAAACTCTAGAATGATTGAAAAGGAAGAGAAACTAAATTTGTATTTATAATCTCACCCTCTCAAATGCAAAAGTCGAAGTCTCCAGGGCCACAGGTGGCTCTTTCCTTTGAAAATTTTTCCTACTTACTTCACTGGTGCAGTATCATCATTCAGAGCAAGCCAATCTTTTGGCAAAGGATCATAGCGACACCACAGAAGCCAGTTAAAGCCATAGGCAGCCAGTGAGTGTGGAATAACCTTGAAGCTGTTGAAATGAATGTTGTCAAACATGGGTGTTACAATCACAGTGTGGTCCTCCTGGATCCGAGCCAAGATGGGTTCTGCCCTATAAAGAAAATATGCAAAAAAAAAAATTAATCATGAGAACTATTGGTAAGGTTTGTACACATGCATTAACTACATGTCTATGTCTTTATTTTCCTCAATTCTTCTATGTGGTGCATCAGGTCTATTCTCACCCCCATATCTTCAAGATAAAAACCACAGAGTGGGTTTAGAGCCTTTGAGGGTCTAGGGAGAGGCCAGGAATCAGAATCAGAACCACATGTTCTTGAAAAACACCCTCATCCCCAGCATGTTGTTGGTCCTAAGTTTACAAGTATAAAGTTTGCAGATTCCCAGTCTAATGCTTTCTCTACCCCTAACTATATCCTTTCCATACTACTATATACTTTATATACTATATACTTTCTATTCATAATAATTCAGTACTTCCTTGGTTGTTCAAACTCCCAGAAACAAATCTATCTCCTGCTTCTTTGGGATTTGATTTTATCCGCCATCTAGAACTGCCTTTCCCCCTCTTCTTCTTCCTGCAAATTCATGAATAAGTCTAACATCTGGCTATTCCACTTTCCGAGATGAACAATGCCATTCAGTCTTACCACCCAATATTCACTTCAATGTGAGCATCCAAGATGACAACCACATCTGATGTGGCAGCTTGCCAGCCTGAGTTTCGAGCCCCAGCAATCCCTTTTCTCTTGGTGTGACGTATCAATTTCAGCAATCCAGGATACTTGAGAGCATAAAGGTCCATCTGCTTGTCTAATTTGTCCTTTAATTCATCTGCAATCAAACACAATCTTTGCAAGTTCCTAGATACAAAATTCAATGACATCTAGAAATTTATGCATGGCTGCAAACCTGCCAGAATACTAAATTACTAAATGAGGCAAAGTTTAAACAAAACCTTCCCTCTTTATTACACCAAGATAACTGATGAAGAAGTACCCAAATTCTCAAGGTGATTCAGTTGTGACAAAAATATGTATGTGAAATTGCTGCCCCTTCTTCCCCTATTGATTAAGTTGCTTTAGTACTGATTGAGTTTATCCACCTGCCCCTCCTTTGTAACCAAATTCTTTCTTATCTTTGAAGGAGGAAATACTCATTCATTTGGCCTGCCATGGGGCCCAGTATTGGAGATGCAAAATCTTTAACCTTCAAGTTGTTTGGGCCTATGAAGAATTGCTGACTGTGTGGAAATAAAAGAGAGTAAGGAAGATATATCACAATATGGTTCAGCAGGGAAAACTCCTATCATGGGTCTTATATTTTTGAGCACATAAGATTCCGTTGATATTTAAAGATTAATGCCATTTATAATTTTAATTCATTGATTTGCATAAATGATTTGTACTACTTATGTATTTGTTTGAATTACTGCATTCATCATTTTAGGGAACCCTAAAGAACAGGTATAAAGGAATGCATCAGTACTTTACAAGGCCTTCTTTATACTTTGCAGTTCCCTAAGGGGAAATGATAATAATAAAAGAAATGATAATAACTAGCATTTATATAGAACTTTAAGATTTGCAAAGAGTTTTATAAATATTAACTCATTTTATTCTCACTACAACCCTAGAAAGTAGGTACTGTTATTTACAGATGAGGAAACCAAAACAAACAGGTTAATTGACTTGCCCAAGATCACACAGTGTCTGAGGTCCTATCTGAACTCAGGCCTTGATGACTTGAAGCCATCCTGACTTCAAGTCCAAGGACAATCTATTTACTGAATTAGTTAGTTGACATCTAATAGAAACAGGATTATAATTTGAGTCTCTTGCTTTCCAACTCAATGATCTTTCCATATACCATACTGTTACTATGATTGCATTTCATGCTTTTTTAAAGGAGCCTTTCCAGGGAGCAACAGCAGTAAGATCAGATTTGGAGACAGAGGGTCAATCATGGAATTATAGAATTAGACCTAGAAAAGTCTTCAAGGGTCATCCAGTCTAGTCTCATTTCACCTATAATGAAATTGGACCCTTACTGCATTCAGACTCCATTATAGAAGGAAGGAAGGAAAGAGGGAAAGAAGGAGGGAAGGAAAGAGGGAAGGAAGGAAGGAAGGAAAGAGGGAAGGGAGGAAGGAAGGAAAGAGGGAAGGAAGGAGGGAAGGAAGGAAGGAAGGAAGGAAGGAAGGAAGGAAGGAAGGAAGGAAGGAAGGAAGGAAGGAAGGAAGGAAGGAAGGAAGGAAGGAAGAGATAAAGAACACTGACAAGCAAGAACATCTAAAAACATTAAACACACTCTCTCTTCTTTGATTTTCATTGAAGTCCATGCAGAAGGCAAGTATGCTGATAACTTCTGCTCTTGGTGCTAGGAAAGAAGGAATTAGATAGTCGGTAAATTATTTACCATTTTTAGTTGCTGGATCAGTTCTAAAATAATATGGTACAAAAAACCCTGACAGGTTATTATGTCTATCTCCCTGCCACCAGATCAAATTAAATCCCATCCATGACCATAATAATGACCCCATGTTTTAAGACTGGAGGAGGATTATTACATAGCATTTTGTAGTCACCGCTGCAATGCTGAAAAATCATGACTGACAGGAAATAGTTCTTTATGATCAACCAGAGTCTTTGATGCCATTTGTTGTTTTCATTCTTTTTATTTTGTTTTAAAATAAGCATATTTTATTTAAAATAAATCCTCCAGCATGAAATGGAGTTGATGGGCTTTGCTTAGGAGGTTGTGTGAACAATATACTTGTCAAATGCATCTATACAACTCAGCAACAATTCATTATTAGACAGGATATTTCCAAGTTGGTGGCTTGAAAGGACTTTTTCAAAGCTTCATAGTTATCTATTTCATCATCTCCATCTTCATAAATTTTCTTCAATTTTCCTCATTAAGACCTATATCATTATTAAAGGAAGATTCCTCTCCCTGCCCCCCCTTTTCTGTATTCTTTCTCCACTGGATCAGGTAAGCCTGCCCCTTCTTTCTTAACACAGGAACCGTATCAGTCTTGGTCTTTCTTACACCATCTCCTACAGAGATACTTCAAGAGTTGTTGACAGAATAGTTTTTCCCATTAAGATTCTCTACCAAAAATTCAAATGACCTCTCCCCGAACCAAGTCTGTACATTTGCAATGAGCACATTTAAGGTGAGGTAAATTTTCACTTATGTATCTGACTGACCCTATCCATAACTAGTGATGTGCACTTTGTGTACCAGACCAGAGGCTGGTTTATCATCAGCAGCAGCTCCTCCTTTCTCCTGTCCCTTCTGCTTTGTCTTGCGTTTGTTTTCTGGCTCTAATCTGAACTTTGCGGCTGTTAAACACATACTTTCCCAACAATCCTTCACTTCTCCAGGTCTTTCTCCAGGTAAAATGAATGGATTGGACTGGATGATCTCAAAGGCCTCCTTCCACTTCATTTCTGTAGTAAATAGGTCATATTTTCCAGACTTTCATTAGCATTTAGGTAGACTAATGAGTAGAGTACTGGGTTTGAAGTCAAGAAGAAATGAGTTCAAATCTAGCCTCACATCCTTACTAATTATATGACTCGGGGCAAGACAATGTTTCCTCAATTGTGTGGAAATAAAAATGAAAATTTAAAAAAACTATTCATGGTTCTTGTAAGACTCAAATGAGATAATATTTATAAAATTCTTGGTACATAGTAAATATTATTTAAATATTAATTATTATTATCATATCCGAGGTTCTTCTGTCTTTACATTTTCTATATTCCTGAAAAAATATTCAAACTCAAAAGTGTTTGTAAAGCCTTCTGAAAGACACAATTCAGAGCCCAAACTACTCAGTATCCAGGTAGATTTCTTAACCAGACACTTACTATGTGAACTAAAATCATCCACCAGAATGAGTTCTTTCAGCAGGTGAGAAGGGGTCCTATTAATGATGCTGGTGATGGCCCGTTGGATAACTGACATGGCTTCGTCCAGAAAGATGAGAATAACACTAAGAGTTGGGAGCTGGCTTGGATAGTTCTTCGTGAGACACCTTCAAAAAATCATATTTTCAGTATTAGTCTTGATGATAATAATAACAAATAGTAGTAGTAATAATATATATGTCTATGTATGTGTATGTATGTGTAATATACATAAATGTATATAATATACATATAACACACATGTATATTATGTATATATAATATACACATAATAATATATATATATATATACAAGAGAGAGAAGCTTATAACATGACTTTAGAGTTTCTCCCAAGTCAACTAATTCAGATCACTTGCCTTTAGTCATAACTGAAACCTTTCACAGCTGAGATTGTCACTTATCCTATCAGGAAGATTTGAGGTAGAGATAGCAATAAATACTTATCCCAATAGCAAAAAAGTAGTTATTCTATATATCTTATCTACATTTCTCTTCATATTGTAATGGAACACATCTTCTCATTTAGTCTTCCATACATTTATATTTGGATGTCCTTGCAGCCCTTCAAACTAACTTTACAAAAAACAGTGGGTTGCCAATAGATGTATTGCATTGCACCATCATTAATAATAATAATAATAATAGCTAGCATTTTTACAGAGTTTTAAGATTTGCAAATATTTTTACACTTTACAAATATTATATTGTTGATCCTCACAATAAGCCTGGAAAGCAAATGACGTTGATGATGTTATTATTTTCATTTTACAGATAAGGTAATCAAGGCAGATAGAGATTAAGTGACTTCTCTAGAAGCATAAGACCAACATGTATTTGGGATAGATTTTGAGCTCAAGTTTTCCTGACTCCAGGTTCAAAGTCTATATGTTGTATCCCCTCATTACCTCAAGTGCTGCTGTGAAGGGCTGCATACAGCTAGGGTGTTAAGGAATTGGAAGAGTAGTGACTTCTGTCAGTGACTTATTAGGAAACTTTTGGGAACATGATATTAGGGGGAAGGATAGGAGGAGAACCCAGGATAGCAGGGTTATAGTGTCTGAACATTCTTGTGTGGGCTGGAAAATTCTGTGAAGGAGATGTGTTTGTTTGTGTCTTTCTATTCTCAGAAGGAAGGAAGCCAGAAAAACATCTTCATTTCCCTTCTCCTAAAGTCTTCTGGGGTATCCTGTGCTTAATAACTCCCTTCGTGGGGGGGGAGTCAGTTTTCTAATGCAATTGAGACCGAACGTTTGTAAGTCATCTCAATAGAATGTTAGCTTCCTAAGGGAAGACTTTTTTTTTTTGCTTTTGTCTTTGAAGTCCCAGCAGCTAGCAAGGCCATTGACCCTTAGTAGGTGAATAATAAGTGCCTGGTTAATTGATTAAACTTTGAAATTGAACTCTAATCTCCTTGCCCAAGGATTTCCCTTTGATTGTTATTTTTAACATTTTTCTCAGGTTTGTGAAAGTAAAGATGGCATGCTTATCAGATTTGCAGGATAGCTAAGTTCATTGAATGACAGAATCAGGATCCCAAAATATCCCCAGTGATATGAAGTTTAGATGTGGCAAATGTAAAGTAATGAAATCACAATATCGCAGAGTTGGGAGGGATCTTAAGGATCATCTTTATTTTTTCATTCATGTCCAACTCTTCATGATCCCAATTTAGATTTTCTTGACAGAGATACTGAAGTGCTTTGCCATTTCCTTCATTTTACAAATGGGGAGACTGAGGCAAACGATTTAAGTGACTTGCACAGGATCACACAATCTACTCTGCCATTTAGCTGCCCAGAAACTATCTAATCCATCTTATATTTAAACAAATGCCCTCTTTGTACTTAGCACAAAGTAAACATTGATTCAGTAAATAAAGTGTCAATCCTGGAGTCAGGAAAACCTAAATTCAAATCCACCTCAGACACTAGCAATGTGATCTTGGGCAAGTCACCTACTCAATGTCTGCCTTAGTTTTTTTATAAGTAAAATGGGGACAATAATAACATCTACCTTCCTGGGTTACTGTGATGATCAAATGAGGTAATAATTATAATTGAGTGCAATGCCTAGAATGTAGCACTATATGAATGCTAGCTATAATATTGTAATCGTTATTATTACAAGCTGGACAACAAAGATTGATCACGTAGCCTCTGCTTGAAGACCTCTAACGAGGGAAACCACCATCTCCTAAGTTAACTCATTGCACAATTAGAATGCTCCAATTATTAAGAAAATTAGGAAGGAAGCTAATTTTGCATCTTTGCATCCTACATCCATTGCTTTTGGTTTGGTCCATTGTGGTTGAACAAAGGCTAATCATTCTTCCACATGAGTATCCTTCAAATAGTTGAACATAATCGCCATGTCTCTGCTGTTTTTTTTTCCTGCAAGCTAAACTTGCCCAATGATCTTCATACAGCGTGGACTCAGAGCATTTTGCATCCTGATTGTCCTCCATTGGACATTCTCAAGCTTTATCAATTTCATCCTTAAACTGAATTGAACACCGTACTCCAGGGGAAGTCTAATAACAGCAGAAAACAATGGGACCATCACTCTACTATATCTGACATTTATATATTTTCAAATATAGTCCAATATTTCACTAACTTTTTTTAGGCTGCCACATCATTTTGCTTACTCGAGATTATAATCCATTAAAACTCCATTAAAATTCCCATATCTTCCTTTGGAAAATGTATATTGTCTGACCATGCCTACCCCATCTTATAATTGTGAAATTTATTTTTTTGTACCAGTGAAAATTTTTACATTTATTCCTGTGGAATTTTATCTTATTCAGTCCAACGCTAACAGTGTGGCAGCCTCTCCCTTTGGGACATTGAGTGTGTCTTGATGCAGTCTTAAGATAGTGTTTTTTAACTCATGTCACCTGATAAAGTAACATGGAGTTTAAAGTTCACCAAGGACCACAGATTGTTGCCAGATAAGCTTCGGTCTGGAAATGCTTCTTCCATTTTGAACTTGGAAGCCAAGTCTCTAATTTCACATTTATCTATATTAAATTTCATCTTGTTAAAATTTAGTCCATTAATATGATCTATCAGACTGTTACCTATTAAATCCACTATTTCCCTGATTTATATCATTTGCAAATTTGATGTTTGCCATCTCTTCAAGTCACTATTAAAAATATTTTGTTCAATATATTAACATCCCTTTTTTGATTTACTTCTTTCTCCCAACACAACTAAAAGCAATTTTGCTTATTTTTGTCATTATTTATTACCAGACTCAACACATTCTGATTTTAACGCTACTGATAATACCATGTTTCACTCTTATACTTACAGTATCATAGATTCAGAGTCAGAAATTATTTAGTCCAACTTTCATTTTACAGATGAGGAAACTGAAGTGAGGTTAAGGGACTAAACCAGGTAAGAGAAGTAGGCTTAAAACTCTGAAAATCCAGTGACTTTCAACAACAAAAAACAACAAGACACTTTCTGTTCTGTTTACTTGCCTTTGCTTCCATCTTCTTCACATGACTTTTTCAGAGAAAATGAACAGAGAAAAATTAACTGGTTTTTACATGATATTAGTCAATTTACTAAATGTCTAATTTACTAAGTGTCTCAATTTCCTCATCTGTTAAAAATGGGAGTGGTGAACTCAGTGTTTCCTGTGATACATTCCAGCTCGGAAAAGTCTATGATTTATCCAACTGTAATTTTAGAAAAATCATCTGATTAAATTTCATCTAAACTGGAGAGGGAAAAAAGACTAATAATACAGAGGTGGTTTCCTATCTACTTCCTTCTTTATGCTGTTTCTGTTCAACCTTCTCACCTCCATTCCAAGTCGTTTCTCCCCAGAAGCGCAACCTTTTAAAATAAAGCAACTTTTCTCATTTTACCTTGAACTCCGAGTGTCAGGGATGGAGCGATTCAAAGGAAGTCCATTGCTGAAGTAGGCATTGTAACCAAATTTGAGAAAAAGGGACCAAGCCTGTTTTCTCCGAGCCTTGGTCAGGCTTTGCCTCCACTCCAGGAAAAGTGGTATCCTCTTCTTAGTCTTAGCATCTGGTGTTTCTGAGTTCTGCTTCCCTTCATCCTCCAATCTTATTGGTGGCTTGTCAATGGCTTCTGGATGCTTCACATCATTTGCCTTCAGGGTATGTCTTGTGGAGTCTTTTGAATAAGAAGAGGGGAAAGAAAATATTTAAAAGAAGCCCCTTTTGTGAATTCATTCCAATTTTTCTTAGACATTCTATATTACAGGATTAAGAGACTCTGGCTCTAGAGCAAGGATTCTTAATATTTTTGGTTAAACCTGCAATACTCATGATAATGTTTTTAAATATATAAAATAAAATGCATTAGATTATAATGGAAACTAGATATGTTGACATAATTATCAAAATATTAAAAAAAACTTGTATATCTTAAAAGTTAAGAACCTCTGTTCTGGAATATGTATAATATTTAAGGGACACTGTCTAGGCCTCTACCTAATCAGTCTTTATATCACAGCATCTATATTTCAAAGTTTTCTATTATAAATGGCATCAAAATTTATTTGGCTTATATTCCACCCCTTAGGGCATTAGTATGTTTCTTATACAATTTTATAAAATTCTTATTCAATTATATACCAAAATTAATTATAGTAAAGGCTGAAGTATTTTTCTTCCCTGGGAAGGAAATTTGTTCATTTGTTCATACTGTACCATTTTCTGTTTTCCTTTCCCCTCCTCCCTCTTTTTTTCCTCTCTCTCCCCCTCAATTCCTTCTCTTTCGTTCTATTTCTTTTTTTGTTTCTATTTATCTCTAACCTTTTCATTTTCTTCCTTCTTTCCACCTCCCTAATCTATTTCAATTCTCTTTGCCTTCCTGTTTTCTTTTTCTCCTCTTTCTCTCATAGGATTTTGTAATCAAAGATCCATATACATGCTTATCTGGGTCAGTTGCTAAGGAACTCTTATAAAGGTATCACACAAATAAAATCTTAGATGGACACAATAGAACAATCCCATTTTCCCTAAATAACTATAACTACGACCCTCTTAACTTCCCTCATTTTACCATAAGATAAATCTTCTCTTCTCAGTCACTGTCAAAACCCAGTCTACCCACAACCATTTTATCCAACCTAATTCCTCCTTTGGTCAAGCCTCCTCCAGTCCTGACATTTCCTGCAAACTAGCACTTTTTCCATCAAAAAATCTCTAAACTTTCAGAGATTACCTGATGATCTCAAAGCAAACTGAAAATATCTATCAAGCATGAAAAGAGCTTGATCAGAATTGAGTCTCATAAATTCTTGAATGGATAAATAAATGAAAGAATATATGAGTGAATGGAAGCTGACAATCTCTCATAAATACAATGACAAATTTTCATACATTCTCTTGCTGGAAATGAAGACATTCTTCAAAAAAATGATTCTAGCAATTTTCTTCCAGTTCTAAACTATCCTGCTTTTCAGAACTTTTGTGGTTTGTTTCTGTTTTATCTTCTCAGATAGCCTAGGCTATTCAACAGCAAACTTTTTAAGCATCTGTTTTCTAAAGATAATAAACCACTATTCTGTGATGTTTTCCACCCAAGGTAATAATTATTGTACAGCAGCTTTAAAGACATTATTCTTTTATTTTCCTTTCTCAATTGTTCATACTGTACCATTCTCTCTGTTTTCCTTTCCCCTCCTCCCTCTTTTTTCCCTCTCTCTCCCCCTCAATTCCTTCTCTTTTACTCCATTTCTTTTTTGTCTCTATTTATCTCTAACCTTTTCATTTTCCTCCTTCTTTCCACCTCCCTAATCTATTTCAATTCTCTTTACCCTCCTGTTTTCTTTTTCTCCTTTTTCTCTCGTTTCCCTTGTCTTCTATTTCTCTTTCATTCTCTTCTTTTCAATTTCCCCTTCTCTATATAACTCTCACAATCTAATTCTCATAGGCTATTGGTAACCACAATAATATTAACTCTATCCTCTCTCACCTTAGATTCAATTTCATATTACTTAGACACAATTTCATATCACCCCTGAAAGAAGAGGAAGAAAATGAGATTTTCTTAAAAGAGAGAGAGAGAGAGAGAGAGAGAGAGAGAGAGAGAGAGAGAGAGAGAGAGAGAGAGAGAGAGAGAGAGAGAGAGACACTGAAGATGATCAAGGTCAAAGAACTTTTCCCTTGAAAAAATTAATTGTACATTGAGCCAAAGCTAGGAAGAGAACCTAGGGTACTATACACTCCATTCAAGTCAAATAAAAAATCTTAGATCTACTTCCTTTTTTAAGGAGAAGGGGGAGAAAGATTAAGGGAGAGAGCTGGGGCCTATGCCTTCAGCTGTCATAAATGGGAGGAAAACTAGGGCTCTTGTTTTCACTGTGCATTCTTGTTATGTTCCTGCTCCCAAACAGGGCTAGGCCTAAATATTCTTAAGAATCTATGGGCTTATTCTATTTCCTACCAAATATATTATTTTTCAGTGCTTGGCCACACTTTGAATCCGCAGAAATATTCTTTTAAAATTATTTCTTAAATTAAAAAAAATCTTTTAAGTAATCAGTTCAAGTATGAACACATATTTGCACAAATTTTTAAAGCTACACATCACCCAATACCTGCTGTCCTGTAGCCATGATCATATTGATTATATTCTTTGCATAGTCCTGCCCCATAGACTTTTCTCCCAGATTGCCCAAGTATGATAAACTTACTGAGATCTAGGAAAGACAACTGTTTCCTTGCAGCAGCATCCCTGGTAGAAAGATGAAAGGGATTCTTCCCCTGTTGGACTCTTACTGACTTCAAGTTCTGGATAATTCTCTTTGTATAAAATACAAAGAGGATGTGGAATATGCAGAGCAGTATCAAGCCCATGGAAAAGATTCTTGGAATACTTTTCCTTTGCATCATCTTTTACTCATTTACTACCACTGGCTCAATTCCCGGTTCCTTTGGGGTAGTGATAAGGAAAGGTTACAAGTTAACTTCAATGAAGCTCAGAAAAGGCTGTACCTTGTCAGGTACTGAGCTATGACATCCCAGAGCTAGGCATTTCCTGTCTAGGAGTACCTGAGATGATCTGGCATTTCCTAGAACAGCATGAAGTTTATAGGGGACAGACTTTTAAGGACTGGTGGTGGGTCAGCAAGGAATGTTTTTCAGGTTTCAGAAGTCCAATTAATTCTAACTCAATGCCATACTTAATTAGTTGAGATTTACCTCTTCCTGCCTTTTTGACTTGAATTTACCACACTGGTTGTGAAAAATTACTTTGGAGAAAACTATGAAAATTAGAAAAAGAAGCCTTATGACCCAGAATCCAGGCTTGAGGCTCACAGAGCCAGAGTCCTTGCTGAAGCCATCCTCCTGTCCTTTCATATTTCTTTGCCTTTCACTGTTTTCATCCAGGGTTACCTTTGCATAATCTTCAAATATAGATCAGACCTACATCTCCATTAGGTTGAAAAAACCATTTATTTCATCCTACAAAAACAATAAAGAACCTATGAGACCCTATAAAAATGTAGAAAAAAACACAAAAACACAAAATTGCATGATTAACATGTTAT